>NW_027638592.1:60000-64366 GCF_951216825.1 Electrona antarctica
AAATTGACATATTGGTTGTTCAGATTGACCCACCAGTTTTGGAGATATGGCTTATAGAGTAATGTCTTGCAGAGAAACAGCGAGTTGAGAAAACAGGCTTGAAAGGTTCACTTCTGCTTTACATTTTTTCGATTTCAGCTCTGATATTTATTTCAGACATGCTCTAGTATGTGAAGTGCTATTAACTCATTTTGGATAAAATATAAATGAATTCACTTTTTCTCCTCTGGTGAAAAGCTGCAAATCTGGTCACATATAGTAACTGCACTGAAACATCCACTTTAATTTCAAGAATCGATTTCGTATATTGAGAAATGGAAACTCAACATATCGTATCGTTTGACTTTGTATCGTATAATTTTGAAATGCAAATAATCGATTGTATCAATACTAAGAACTTGTGCGCTGTATTTAGCAATTTTAAGAAGAAACAATTAGTTTAATTAGTATTCCATTCCATATCGCTACACTTGGTCTATGGATAAATGTCTGTCTTATCTGTGTTCATGTCAAGGTGTGGGTTTGTCTTCATGTGTTCATGTCAAGGTGTGGGTTTGTCCATAATGTGTTCATGTCAAGGTGAGGGTTTGTCCATAATGTGTTCATGTCAAGGTGAGGGTTTGTCCATAATGTGTTCATGTCAAGGTGTGGGTTTGTCCATAATGTGTTCATGTCAAGGTGTGGGTTTGTCCGTAATGTGTTCATGTCAAGGTGAGGGTTTGTCTTCATGTGTTCATGTCAAGGTGTGGGTTTGTCCATAATGTGTTCATGTCAAGGTGTGGGTTTGTCCATAATGTGTTCATGTCAAGGTGTGGGTTTGTCCATAATGTGTTCATGGCAAGGTGTGGGTTTGTCTTCATGTGTTCATGGCAAGGTGTGGGTTTGTCTTCATGTGTTCATGTCAAGGTGTGGGTTTGTCCATAATGTGTTCATGTCAAGGTGTGGGTTTGTCCATAATGTGTTCATGTCAAGGTGTGGGTTTGTCCATAATGTGTTCATGGCAAGGTGTGGGTTTGTCCATAATGTGTTCATGGCAAGGTGTGGGTTTGTCTTCATGTGTTCATGGCAAGGTGTGGGTTTGTCTTCATGTGTTCATGTCAAGGTGTGGGTTTGTCCATAATGTGTTCAAATATAATGTCTATTTTCCAGAGAATCACTGTGTTTTCTTACCGGTATATCCATAACAATAAATCTTTCTTGGACATTGATTACATACATACAGTACCTTTTCTACCTTACATACAGTATACAGTATGTAAAAACGTGTACGTCAACAAGAGGGGCGGCGTCTGAAAAGTTAGCGGCACCATTCTTGTGGGCTTTAAACTCTAGCCCACATCACTCAGAATAGAGTGACGGTGGTGTGTTTTAATCTCTAGTCCACATCACTCAGAATAGAGTGACGGTGGTGTGTTTTAATCTCTAGTCCACATCACTCAGAATAGAGACGGTGGTGTGTTTTAAACTCTAGTCCACATCACTCAGAATAGAGTGACGGTGGTGTGTTTTAAACTCTAGTCCACATCACTCAGAATAGAGTGACGGTGGTGTGTTTTAATCTCTAGTCCACATCACTCAGAATAGAGACGGTGGTGTGTTTTAAACTCTAGTCCACATCACTCAGAATAGAGTGACGGTGGTGTGTTTTAATCTCTAGTCCACATCACTCAGAATAGAGACGGTGGTATGTTTTAAACTCTAGTCCACATCACTCAGAATAGAGACGGTGGTATGTTTTAATCTCTAGTCCACATCACTCAGAATAGAGTGACGGTGGTGTGTTTTAAACTCTAGTCCACATCACTCAGAATAGAGTGACGGTGGTGTGTTTTAAACTCTAGTCCACATCACTCAGAATAGAGACGGTGGTGTGTTTTAAACTCTAGTCCACATCACTCAGAATAGAGTGACGGTGGTGTGTTTTAAACTCTAGCCCACATCACTCAGAATAGAGTGACGGTGGTGTGTTTTAATCTCTAGTCCACATCACTCAGAATAGAGACGGTGGTATGTTTTAAACTCTAGTCCACATCACTCAGAATAGAGTGACGGTGGTATGTTTTAATCTCTAGTCCACATCACTCAGAATAGAGTGACGGTGGTATGTTTTAATCTCTAGTCCACATCACTCAGAATAGAGTGACGGTGGTATGTTTTAAACTCTAGTCCACATCACTCAGAATAGAGACGGTGGTTTGTTTTAAACTCTAGTCCACATCACTCAGAATAGAGACGGTGGTATGTTTTAATCTCTAGTCCACATCACTCAGAATAGAGTGACGGTGGTATGTTTTAATCTCTAGTCCACATCACTCAGAATAGAGTGACGGTGGTATGTTTTAATCTCTAGTCCACATCACTCAGAATAGAGTGACGGTGGTATGTTTTAAACTCTAGTCCACATCACTCAGAATAGAGACGGTGGTTTGTTTTAAACTCTAGTCCACATCACTCAGAATAGAGACGGTGGTATGTTTTAATCTCTAGTCCACATCACTCAGAATAGAGATGGTGGTGTGTTTTAATCTCTAGTCCACATCACTCAGAATAGAGTGACGGTGGTGTGTTTTAAACTCTAGTCCACATCACTCAGAATAGAGACGGTGGTGTGTTTTAAACTCTAGTCCACATCACTCAGAATAGAGTGCGGAAGGTGGTATGTTTTAAACTCTAGCCCACATCACTCAGAATAGAGTGCGGAAGGTGGTGTGTTTTAATCTCTAGTCCACATCACTCAGAATAGAGTGACGGTGGTGTGTTTTAAACTCTAGTCCACATCACTCAGAATAGAGTGACGGTGGTGTGTTTTAAACTCTAGCCCACATCACTCAGAATAGAGACGGTGGTGTGTTTTAATCTCTAGTCCACATCACTCAGAATAGAGAGACGGTGGTGTGTTTTAATCTCTAGTCCACATCACTCAGAATAGAGTGACGGTGGTGTGTTTTAATCTCTAGTCCACATCACTCAGAATAGAGACAGTGGTGTGTTTTAATCTCTAGTCCACATCACTCAGAATAGAGTGACGGTGGTGTGTTTTAATCTCTAGTCCACATCACTCAGAATAGAGACGGTGGTGTGTTTTAATCTCTAGTCCACATCACTCAGAATAGAGTGACGGTGGTATGTTTTAATCTCTAGTCCACATCACTCAGAATAGAGACGGTGGTGTGTTTTAAACTCTAGCCCACATCACTCAGAATAGAGACGGTGGTGTGTTTTAAACTCTAGTCCACATCACTCAGAATAGAGTGACGGTGGTATGTTTTAAACTCTAGTCCACATCACTCAGAATAGAGTGACGGTGGTGTGTTTTAATCTCTAGTCCACATCACTCAGAATAGAGACGGTGGTGTGTTTTAAACTCTAGTCCACATCACTCAGAATAGAGTGCGGAAGGTGGTATGTTTTAAACTCTAGTCCACATCACTCAGAATAGAGACGGTGGTGTGTTTTAATCTCTAGTCCACATCACTCAGAATAGAGACGGTGGTGTGTTTTAAACTCTAGTCCACATCACTCAGAATAGAGTGCGGAAGGTGGTATGTTTTAATCTCTAGTCCACATCACTCAGAATAGAGTGCGGAAGGTGGTGTGTTTTAAACTCTAGTCCACATCACTCAGAATAGAGTGACGGTGGTATGTTTTAAACTCTAGTCCACATCACTCAGAATAGAGACGGTGGTGTGTTTTAATCTCTAGTCCACATCACTCAGAATAGAGTGCGGAAGGTGGTATGTTTTAATCTCTAGTCCACATCACTCAGAATAGAGTGCGGAAGGTGGTGTGTTTTAAACTCTAGTCCACATCACTCAGAATAGAGTGACGGTGGTGTGTTTTAAACTCTAGTCCACATCACTCAGAATAGAGACGGTGGTGTGTTTTAAACTCTAGTCCACATCACTCAGAATAGAGACGGTGGTGTGTTTTAAACTCTAGTCCACATCACTCAGAATAGAGACGGTGGTATGTTTTAATCTCTAGTCCACATCACTCAGAATAGAGTGCGGAAGGTGGTATGTTTTAATCTCTAGTCCACATCACTCAGAATAGAGTGCGGAAGGTGGTATGTTTTAAACTCTAGTCCACATCACTCAGAATAGAGTGCGGAAGGTGGTATGTTTTTGTAAATATTGAGGTCGTTCTTGGCGAGGATAGAAAGAACGTCGGGCCCAAATACCTTACAAGGACAAGGAAAATGTCGTGAACAAACACGGCTGTGCTTAGATACTTTGTTGAACGTTATGTCTCTGCGCCCGTGCGCCGTACAGCCGAGATCCAAGCCATAATTATTTGTGTAAACTCGTCAATCTGGGTTCCTTGATGCTGTCTTCATGCTGGAAAGCTGAAAATCTAATTCCGTTTT
>NW_027638591.1:0-65281 GCF_951216825.1 Electrona antarctica
ACACACACATATGACATATGCACAAGCTCACACATACACCCACTTAGCATGTGTACACCTGTGCATGCTGACAAGCTGAGGAATGTGCACATGCATGCGCGCAGCCACAGCCACGGGCGTGCACGTGGTCAAAGCGTGCATGTATAACGACATTGACACATGACCACGAACACACATATAAACACATACACAGATGTATTACAGCAGCACGCGGCATTATTTTCCACAAGGGACCACCCTGGCATCGGACGGGCCTCAGGGACCCCCTCGGGGACCCCCTCAGGGACCCCCGAGTGGTGCTTAACCCAGACAAGACTGAGCTTCTCTTCTTCCCAACTAAGTCCTGCCCTATGCGGGAGCTAACTATTTCCGTAGACAACGCCCTGTCCCAACAGACAGGAACCTTGGTGTTGTCCTGGACAGTCAGCTCTCGTTTAAAACTCACATCACAGCTGTCACCCGATCCTGTAGGTTCACACTCTATAACATACGACGAATTAGACCGTTCCTCACCCAGGAATCAGCCCAGCTCCTAATCCAGACAACAGTCTTGTCAAAACTTGACTATTGTAACTCCCTCCTCACTGGCCTACCGGCACTTAAACCTCTCCAACTGATCCAAAATGCCGCAGCTCGCTTGAACTTTAACCAGCCAAAATTCTCACATGTCTCCCCCCTGCTCCGTTCCCTGCACTGGCTCCCGGTCGCTGCCCGCACAGAATACAAAACTCTGATGCTGGCATTTAAAGCAACCAAAGGTATGGCTCCCCCATATCTTGCAAGCATGATTGAACCCTACAAACCCTCCCGAGCACTCAGATCAGCCAACGCAGGGAAGCTGGAAGTACCCTCACAAAAAAACGCTGGGACAACGCTCCACACGTCCCAAAACTGTGGAATGCACTTCCCGTTGCAATCAGAACTGCAGCATCACTCCCGATCTTCCTCCGTAGTCTGAAAACCCACCTTTTCAGACTCCACCATGGCCCATAGCACTGACCCTACTCCCTTAGACAGCACTTTTTAGTCTTAGATAGCATTTGAAACAGACTTATAGCATGTCATGTAGACAGCACAATAATTGCATTGTATGTAGACATAGCACTTCATAGTATATATGTACAGCATAGTATAGCATATATGTATAGTTTATATGTATAGTGTCATTATATAGATATGTTTTAGTTTCGTTCTTAGCTTACGCATGTTTCTTGACAAATGCATTTTACATTATGTGATGTATTCCCATGTTTTTGTTCTTGCTTAATGTAAAGTAAGAACAGTACAGTACAGTACAGTACAGTACAGTACAGTACAGTACAGTACAGTACAGTACAGTACAGTACAGTACAGTACAGGCCTTCCTCCCTGGCCTGTGTGTGTCTGTCTGTGTGTTAGGCTGTGCAACAGTGACACCTGGTGGTGAACAAACGCTATATATTTTTGTGCTCGGACACAGACCCAGACCCACACACACACGTACACACACACACACACACACACACACACACACACACACACACACACACACACACACACACACACACACACACACACAGTGCATTCTAACCAAAGGTGGAGAGTTGGAGACGACTTCCACAACATGCAGCTTCTAGCCTTGAAGAGGAGCCAAGAAAACATTACCTTCCCTCTGCAAACCTTAACCACCTTAACCCAATTATTTCTGTGTTATCTTATGACTAACCCTTGCCATCTGGCACAATATATACGGTACCTATAGCCTATTATCTGCTCTGGCTGAGGGGGCGAAGAGAGAGAGAGAGAGAGGGTACAGCGTGGATTAGACAGCTGCTGTGTTTTAAGTCATTTCGACCTGAGCTCGATTCTACAAATGTCTTCTAAGGTGACATTCACACCAGAAGTGGTCGAATGAGGAGACTGAAGCCCTGATCGAAATTAGGACCAGTACATTAATCAATTGCTTAAGGAAACACATAAAACACTTCAGTGTATTATAGCCTACACTACAGAATATTCTGTCTGTCTGTCTGTGCGTGCCGTAAACATGGAGTGCTGTCACTGTGTGGGGACTGGGGAGTAGGGACTTTCATCTCGATAAACTTGTAAACATTTTGCGCTGCTGTCTGTTATATCAGTACATTCCTTCCATGCCCAAAAGAACAGTGCGTGGCTACGTGCGTATAGAGAGAGAGATAGAGAGAGGGGTGGGTCCAGTCCCAGACGGCACGACACATGCACGTTATGAGTATAATTTGAAATTTTGATCACCATAGATTTCACTGTGTAGGCTATAGTTTATGAATGGAACACATTGATGAAGGTCCCCCTGCTGCGTTTCCAATTGCTGCGGATGACAGTGTGAAGGCAAACCGCTGCAAATTAAATATGCAAGAAGTCCCAATTCTCCTCCCATTCGCATCGAGTCTACCGAAGTATTAGGTGGGAATGTACAGCATCGTGGCTACGTGTGTGCGGCCTTTTCTTATCCTTAATTAGGTGGGAATGTGACCTAAGTCCTGACGGTTTTCTGAAAAACCTCATGTTTCTGTGTCAGTGATGCTCAAACATTTTCATGTCAAGGACCCCTAGAATTATCTGTAATTGGCCGCCGACCCCCCATCTGAAAATATGTTGTTCCAGGGACCCCCCTCCCAGAAGCAAAGATTTGAGTTAAAATGTTCACTCTGTAACCATATATACTCAAAGATTTGAGGCACATTTTCACGATTTTTCAAAAATAGCAGACCTACAAGTTCATAGCGCGGCACTGCGCGCGTTTTTAACATGATTGGGGGCTCGTAAAAGTAGATAGGACCATTGTTTGATATTAATTAATTCGGAATTTAATTAAAAAAAAAAAAAGTTGAACTCCAGATTTTGCCCAAAAATAATTTGGTGGTTCTCTTTTTCTCTCTCAAGGTTACCCCTCGTAATTAGGTTCGTTTGTAATTATTATTGTAATTTGGCTTCTTTGGATTCTGATCATTTTTGGATACTTTTGAGTATTTAAATTGTTTTTGCGGCCTAGTTTGGCCTTCGTTCGTTTCGTTGTTTTTTGTTAAAAGGCGGCGCGAGTGGAATTGTTGTTCGTTCGTTTTCTCTTGTTCATTCTCGATCTGGTGAGTAGTCAAACATTAGTTTGTTTGTCTCTCTGTGGTTTGGCAGTTTGCTAGTGTAGGGTTTAGACTTAAATGTCTTCTGGTCAAATAGGTACAAGTAGTATTTTGTCTGTTGACATAGAGGAGGACACACACACACCTCCTGTTTCTCCCACTCTCCCAAAATTAGATAACTTTACGAAAGTGGAATTGAGCCTGGTTGCCAAAGCCTTTAATATCCAGGTTCCAGCCGGTCTTAAGAAAGCCGAGCTGAAACGTTGTGTTGAGGTAAAACTCACGAGAAAGGGCTCATGCAGAGCCAACAGCAGCATGTTAGCACATCTGTGCAGTCTAGCGGGGGTGCGGCCTCGCACGCCCCGGCATCATCTGACCTGGGAGATGGAGGGGATGCCTCCTCTCCCCAGTCCAACGGAAGCTAAGGCCGCTGCTGGGGCCTGGGGGGGTCCTCGACACACAGGGTCTTGAGCTCACTATCCGGTTGAGAAGGCTGGAGCTTGACATGAAGGCTAAGGAGGTAGAGGCGCTTCACTTACGGATCAGGGCGGCGGAGCTCGAGAGGGAACCCCCCCCCCCCCAGCACAGCTCACTGCAGTCGGCAGGAGCTGTTGGGACGTCTACTACCACCCATGGTGCGACACCGACCTTCGACATCAGTAAGCATATTTATCTTGTCCCTCCCTTCAGAGAAGCGGAGGTAAATTCGTATTTTGATGCATTTGAGCGCATTGCTACCACTGTGAATTGGCCTAAAACATGTGGAGTCTGTTGTTGCAATGCAAACCTGTGGGAAAAGCTCGGGATGTGTGTGCGCCTTTATCTATCGATCAGAGTTTGGATTATGAAGTGGTTAAAAAGACTTTTTGACGCAGTTATGCCCTCGTACCCGAGGCGTATAGACAGCGCTTTCGTTCTTCATGTGAGAAAACTGCCGATCAAACCTATGTAGAATTTGCCAGAGAGAAATCTGTGTTGTTTGACAAATGGTGCACGGCTACTAAAGCTGTGACTGCTCGCCAGATCCGTGAATTGATTTTGTTTGAGGAATTTAAATCCTGCCTAAATGAGCGCATTGTTGTCTACTTAAACGAGCAGAAAGTGGACAGTTTGGATAAAGCGGCGGTATATGCCGACGAGTTCGTTTTGACACATCAATCTGTGTTTTCGTCTCCCTCTGCCCGCCGTGACCCTGCGGGGGGCAGATCGGGGAAAAAATAATTTCTCGAAAAACCCACCTAGTTCGGATGTTAATGCGGTCTCCTCGGAGACTCGTGAGTGTTTCTATTGCCTTGAGAAGGGTCACCTCATTTCTTTGTGCCCTGCTCTGCAGCGCAAAGAGAATCAGAATACAAAATGGCCAAAACCAGTGGGGTTTGTTCAAACTTTTTATCCGCTGCACTCCCCTGTCACAGCTGAGGCTGTTTCGAGGGAAACGGTGGAGCAGTTTGGTCCATTCTTGCTAAAAGGGTTTGTCTCTCTGTCGGGCCAGGATGACGATAACGTGCCAATCATGATCCTGCGCGACACTGGAGCCTCACAATCTCTCATCTTGCGTGATGTATTGCCTTTTTCAGAGAAGTCTTTCTGTGGTTCTGATGCTCTCGTGTTAGGAGTAGAAATGAATTCGTCGCGCGCTCCGTTGCATAATGTGTTCACCTCTGGTCTCTGGTCTTGTGCAGGTGGGTACCCGCGAGTGTTTACCAGTTGGTGGTGTGGCGCTGATTCTCGGCAATGATCTGGCGGGCGGGTGGAAAGGTGTTTCCCACGCCGGAGATTGTCGACAATCCTGTGGTCTGTTTGGATCAGTCGGTGAGTTTTGGTGACACGGTTTTGTTCCCTGCGTGCGCTGTGACCCGGGCGCAAGCGAGGAGGGGCCGTGATGAGTCTGTCTTGAGTGACACATTCATGTGCTTTGATCAACCAGTGATTCGTTCTGCCGCAAAGCCTAGACAGAAGGATGATGGTGTACTGCATGTTTCGACTGATTTTGTGTTTGATGTTGATAGAGGCTTTCGTTTCGGCGCAGCAAAATGATCCATCTCTCACTGTTTGCTGGGGGGCCGCTCGAGCGCAGGACGCGCCGGGTGTGTACAGTGTTGTGGATGGCATTTTGAGGCGCACTTGGTTTCCACCTACCGTCGGCAATCTCGGGTGGAATTCGGTGCAGCAGGTTGTTGTTCTCAAGTTTTGAGTCTCGTTCTCAAGTTTTGAGTCTCGCTCATGACAATTTGGCTGGTCATTTAGGCATACGCAAAATGTACTCTCGCATCCTGCGCTATTTGTATTGGCCAGGATTGAAATCTGATGTGGCTAAATTCTGCCGTTCGTGTCATGTTTGCCAAATCATGGGCAAACCGAACCAAACTATTCCTCCCGCTCCGTTAGTGCCTATTCCGGTTATGGGAGAACCATTTGAACACATTATCATTGATTGCGTTGGCCCACTTCCCAAAACGAAGTCGGGTTATCAATACTTGCTCACTTTAATGTGCGCTGCCACTCGCTTCCCTGAAGCGATTTCGCTGCGTACATTAAAGGCCAAAGAAGTAATTAAGGCATTAATTAACTTTTTCTTCATTTTCGGTTTACCGGTTTCTCTACAGTCGGACAGGGGTACTAATTTTGTTTCGAAGCTTTTTGCTCAGGTTATGAAGACTTTGTCCATCTAACACAGACAGTCCAGTGCATATCATCCTGAGAGTCAGGGCGCCCTAGAGCGTTTCCATCAGACGCTCAAGTCAATGATGAAAAAGTACTGTACTGAGACGGGCAAAACATGGGATGAAGGCTTGCCTTTTCTGCTTTTAGCAGTGAGGGAAAGTGTTCAAGAATCACTTGGTTTTAGCCCCTCTGAGCTTGTGTTCGGGCACAGCGCGCGCGGACCTCTCCGTGTGTTCCGTGATCGCCTACTATCCAAATCTACTGTCCCAGCCTCAAATGTATTGGAATATGTGTCTAATTTCAGCGAGCGCCTGCACAAGGCCTGTGATTTTGCGCGTAGCGCACTGTCGGAGACACAGGGGAGGATGAAAAAACGCTTCGACCATAAGGCGGTTAAACGTGACTTTCAAGTGGGTGACCGGGTGTTAATTTTACTCCCTTTGCTTACTTCCTCCCTCCAGGCTAAGTTCAGTGGGCCCTACTTCATTGAGAAAAAACTGAGTGACACTGATTATGTGGTCAGTACGCCAGACCGTCTGAGAAA
This sequence comes from Electrona antarctica, assembly GCF_951216825.1. Lineage (NCBI taxonomy): Eukaryota > Metazoa > Chordata > Actinopteri > Myctophiformes > Myctophidae > Electrona > Electrona antarctica. The sequence goes on from NW_027638591.1 coordinate 6,304, forward strand.
AACCTGTGTGTGTCATGTTAACATGCCTAAACCTTATGTGACTCGTTCTGACAGGGATGCGCCTCCAGCCGCGCTAGTCCCTGTAGCTTCGTGTGTTCCCGTGGTGCCTTCTCTTTATTCCCCAGAGAGTGATGGCCTGCAGTCTAGGGGCTCTGGTGGCTCCACCCTGCAAAATTCTGAGTTTCTGAAAAATCTGTCTTATCATTTGCAGCACTTGTATCCTGTGGCTCGAGCGGACATGGTGAACTTGATTGAATATAATTTGGCTTTGTTTTCAGACACGCCTACGTGCACTACTATTCTGTCCCACGATGTGGAGGTGGGTGATAGTCCTCCTATTAAGCAGCACGCTTACAGGGTGAATCCCACTAAGCGTGCGTTGTTTAAAAAGGAGGTGGACTATCTGTTGGAACATGGTCTTGCTGTTCCTAGTTGTAGCGCGTGGAGTTCACCATGTATACTCGTGGAGTTCACCATGTATACTCGTGGAGTTCACCATGTATACTCGTGGAGTTCACCATGTATACTCGTGGAGTTCACCATGTATACTCTGTTCCTAGTTGTAGCGCGTGGAGTTCACCATGTATACTCTGTTCCTAGTTGTAGCGCGTGGAGTTCACCATGTATACTCTGTTCCTAGTTGTAGCGCGTTGAGTTCACCATGTATACTCTGTTCCTAGTTGTAGCGCGTGGAGTTCACCATGTATACTCGTGCCAAAGGCTGATGGCAGTCAACGCTTTTGTACTGATTTTAGAAAGGTGAATAATGTCACTACTCCGGACTCGTTTCCATTGCCTTTAATGTTGGACTGTGTCGATCGCGTTGGTGCTGCTAAATTCGTTACAAAACTCGATTTGCTTAAAGGTAAGATCTCTGCGTTTGTGACACCCGATGGCCTCTATCAGTATACTGTTATGCCATTCGGACTTCGGAATGCACCCGCTACGTTTCAACGGATGATGCGCGTTGTGCTAGCGGGCGTGGCTAATGTTGAGTCTTATCTTGATGACTTGGTAGCGTACAATGATACGTGGTCTGATCACATGCACACATTCGGGTTGATCTTTGAACGGTTGGTGGCGGCCAACTTGACTGTTAATCTGTCAAAATGTGATTTCGGTCAGGACACTGTGACGTACCTGGGGAGGGAAGTGGGTCAAGGTAAAGTTCGTGCCCTTGACGCCAAGGTCAAGGCTATTATTGATTACCCTGTGCCTACGTCTCGTCGTAGTCTCCGTCGTTTTCTCGGTATGTCCAGCTACTATCGTGCGTTCTGCAAACATTTTGCGGATGTAGTTTCTCCTCTAACCAGTTTGACTTCTGTGAAAAAGCCTTATGTCTGGTCACCTGCATGCCAGCATGCTTTTGAATCTTGCAAAGCCCTCCTGTGTAGCACTCCTGTCCTGGCTGCCCCGGACTTCCATCAACCCTTCAAGCTGGAGGTGGACGCAAGCGGCAGTGGGGCTGGAGCAATTCTGTTACAATAAGATGAATCAGGTACTGACCATCCCGTTTGCTATTACTCCAAGAAATGTTATCCGGCTCAAAACAACTACAGCACCATTGAAAAGGAGACCCTTGCATTGCTCCTTGCTGTACAATTCTTTGAAGTATATGTGGGATCCAGCTCTTTACCTGTAACGGTCTACACTGACCATAATCCTTTGTTCTTTTTTAAACAAATGAGAAATTTGAATCAACGGCTTATGCGATGGTCATTACTGGTACAGGACTTCAACTTACAGATTTGTCACAAGAAAGGAGCTGATAATGTCTTGGCAGATGCTCTTTCTCGTGTTTACTCCCCGGAGTAACTCAACTTCTTATTTTGGGGGAGGAAGTTCTGTTTTGTGGGGGGGGTGTTACGGACCACGGTCCTGTTGGTGTTTTGATTATATTTGTTTTAGTATAATTATTATTTATGGTGACTGACAAACTGGGATAATAATTATAAGTTGGAAATCTATTGTATTATATGGCATATTATAAGTTGTGTTTCTTTTGTTCCCTGATATGAATGAGTTCAGTTGATGAAAATATGAGACTGTTGGCTACAGTTCTCATATGAATGAATACAGACATGGCTGTGAGTGACAGGTCCCTGATTGGACCTGCCCCTCTCTTCCTTATTGGCTCTCCCCGACAACTCCAGTTTCCTGTTGGCTGAGCACTCTTCCTGTCGCTCTATAAAATGAACTTGGACTTCATCGGGGGGGGGGACAGCATATTCTGCAGCAGAGACTCGATCCCTCTGTCCTCCGCCCGTTTGCCTGCCTTTTGTTCTGTTTAGTTTTGTTCTTTATTAGTTTGTTCTGTTCTGCCGTAAGTTATGCCTTAGATATATTTTTGGTTTGTTGCCCAGTGATTTAAGTTAAAAGCCTTAGCTCATTCATATATATATAAATTGTTATTCTTATTAAGTCTGTAAATCATTATTTAAAATGTGAAGCCCGGTTCCTACTCCACCATGTAGGGGTGCCAGGTATTTTTTCTTTCTCCTGATTTATTGTATTTTTGGTTAGTTAGGTTAGTTAGGGATTTAGAATTGTATTTTTATTTCAGTCTCTGTTGGGGCCTTAGGTCGGGGTAAACTTTAGATTTCTAGTTAGAGCCGTTTTCCTTAGAATTGCACCTTAAAGCTAGCCAATCTACATTGACACGTTGTGAGCTTGTAGACTGGCCATTTTAACGATTCAAAAATGTTTTGCGAAATAGTAAAAAAAGGCAAAGTTTAGGGATAAGGGGTTTAGCGGTAGGCATGCCGCGGTTTACCGAATTTTGGTAATACCGCGACAGGAACAGCCACGGTGTTGATACCGTGAGATTTCCGAGTTTACGGTATTTTAATACAGCGTTGCTGCGCGCATGCAGTGCAACTCCACTCCCAGACTAAGGCAAAACATTTATTTTTACCACACAGCTGCAGTAGATAGTGTTGCTGAAAGACACCCAGATCCAATTGTATATTCCATATTTCCACGTACTAAACTAAAAGTATGAACTGTCAACACAGAGGCACGCAGTTGTGAGCATGCGCAGATTGCACTACCAGATTGTACCAGATTGCGCTCCAGCGTGCAGGGTACAAAACAGCCATTAGGGGGAGCCATAGTACAGTGAAATACAGTGGGGGGGGGCAATCTTTTTTTTTAATTCAAATACCGCGGAATACCGAGGTGTAGGTTTTCAATACCGGCACCGTACCGTACTGTAAAATCTCATACCGTGGCATGCCTATTTAGCGGTGACGAAAATGGAGCCCTATAGGTCTCCGATTAATCACCCACTACTTAACCCAGTTAAGATGGGAACGCAACTCTGGCACCACTTTAACTTTAGCTGTTGAAAAATAGCAGATCTACAAGCTCGTAGCGCGGCACTGAGTGCCACGGGGCACTGAGCGGGGGGTTCATGGTACAAAGTATTTTGAGACGGGGGTGTACGGCCAAAAACTGATTTAGAAGACGTTTTGAAGAATCTGGCCTCAGTCCTAAATGGGTTCATTTGGATAGGGTGTCATCTCTCACAAACCTGCTTTTTTTTGCCTTCTTCTCCTTTTTTTCGGTTCTTATTGCCCTAACCTCACATCTCCTCAGTGTCGTCTCTCCAGGGGGGCATTGCCCCCCCAGATTGGATGTTGTGCCCCTCCAGTCCAGATTGGCCAGTAGTAGGCCTACCCTACCCTACTGTACCAATATCTTTATGTTTTACAAATGTTAAATATATAAGTTCTTCATGATTATTGTAAAGACACATCCTTGGGGATAGGAGGGGGGGGGGGGGGGAGGAGGGGGGGGGGATGAAGACACAGGGAGGAGAAGAAGAAGAAAAAAGAAGAACAGAGATGCCATTTCAGTAACTCAAGTTAAAAAAAACCAGTCCATGAATATGTACTAATTGAGGACTTAAGTCTCCAGGCTATAATCCTGACCTGGAGAGTTCCTATCTGGCAGATTGGTGTCGGTGTCTGATCTGCAGCGGAGCCTGCAGAGCAATCCCGCCGAGGGCTTTGGAAAGATACGACTTCCCTACACATTCACGGATCTACAGTGTTGATTTCGTCGACTAAAACTAAGACGAAAAATGTTCGTCAACTACCTTTTTTCACTGAGGAAGACTAAATGGAAACTAAATGAAAACTAAATGAAAACTAAGCTATGGTGACTAAGACTAAGACTAAATATACGGACAATTTCGTCAACAAATAAAAACCAGACTAAAAAGTTTATGAAGGGACTAGTGGACAAGAGATCCACTATAAGTAATTTTACAATTAGCTGCATGCTGAAAATAGCCGATCTACAAGCCCACAACGCGCATTGTGGGCTTGTAGATTGGCTATTTTCAGCAAGTGACGACGTTACGTTACGACGGCATCAAGGCCCGCCAAAATACACTTTGTTCGACTAAATCAACCGTAGATTTACGACTAAGACTAAAACTAGACTAACACTAAAACATTCCAAGTGACTAGTAAAATGTGACTAAAACTAAATGAAAACTATTCAAGAGACTATGACTAAAACTAAAACCAAAATTTGCTGCCAAAAAGAACACTGCGCCTATAGAGCGTCGCAGTCCCGCCCCCTTTCATGACGACGCCAGGACCAGTCCCGCCCCCTTTCATGACGACGCCAGGCCCAGTCCCGCCCCCTTTCATGACGACGCCAGGCCCAGTCCCGCCCCCTTTCATGACGACGCCAGGCCCAGTCCCGCCCCCTTTCATGACGACGCCAGGCCCAGTCCCGCCCCCTTTCATGACGACGCCAGGCCCAGTCCCGCCCCCTTTCATGACGACGCCAGGCCCAGGAAATGATTCCCAATGCATTTTTCCATTTATTTAAAGACCTTATAAGCGTCGTACGATGCCAACTCGAGTCGTGACAAATCATGACAACAAACACAATATTTTGGACCAAACAAATAATTTCAAAGAATAAAAACAAAAAAGTGCGGTTTTTTTCTACTTTCTAATTCTTTGTTTGGCCCGAAACATTGTGTTTATTGTCATGATTTGGCACGACAAGAGTTGGCTTTGTCCGCGGCGTAAACGTCTTTAAATAAAAACTTTCTGAAAAGTCTGTGAGAAAAATGAACGGGGATTTCTTTTCCGGGTCTCTCGAGGGGACGGGGCTGCGACGCTCTATAGGGACGGCTCCACTTCCGCCCCTCACCACTTTTCACCATGTGTACAAAACATCTGTGTATAGAGACCAATTACACCCTGAAGGGAAAACTTCCTCTGACACTTCTTCAGGAAAGGCACTGCAAGAAGGTAAAATAATACAACACACACACACACACACACACACACACACACACACACACACACACACACACACACACACACACACACACACACACACACACACACACACACACACACACACAACCTCCACCATCCATCATCATCAATGAGCGTACGGTATTCATACAGCAGGACATGCATCAGCTCAGTGTTTGGACAAAAAAAGCACAATGACAACCAAAGAGAGACCGTTGAACTCAGATTCACTAGCTGCATTATATATATATATATATATATATATATATATATATATATATATACACACAGTATGCTGTATGTAGGCCTATGTATCCTCAAGCTGAAATACACTCCCTTCCTCACAGAGGAGACCCTACCCATGGGACTGAGGCTGCTTTGAACAATTCATACATAATGGAGCTCATATTAATGTTTTGTTTTTTTTAACTGGAGGGAATTAAGAGTTTGTATAAGAAGTGCTAATATTTTAATCCCCCGTTCCCGTGACAGGGACCGATACGCTCCCGCGACAGGGACCGATACGCTCCCGTGACAGGGACCGATACGCTCCCGTGACAGGGACCGATACGCTCCCGTGACCGGGACCGATACGCTCCCGTGACAGGGACCGATACGCTCCCGTGACAGGGACCGATACGCTACCGTGACAGGGACCGATACGCTCCCGTGACAGGGACCGATACGCTCCCGTGACAGGGACCGATACGCTCCCGTGACCGGGACCGATATGCTCCCGTGACCGGGACCGATACGCTCCCGTGACCGGGACCGATACGCTCCCGTGACAGGGACCGATACGCTCCCGTGACAGGGACCGATACGCTACCGTGACAGGGACCGATACGCTCCCGTGACAGGGACCGATACGCTCCCTTGACAGGGACCGATACGCTACCGTGACAGGGACCGATACGCTCCCGTGACAGGGACCGATACGCTCCCGTGACAGGGACCGATACGCTCCCGTGACAGGGACCGATACGCTCCCGTGACAGGGACCGATACGCTCCCGTGACAGGGACCGATACGCTCCCGTGACAGGGACCGATACGCTCCCGTGACAGGGACCGATACGCTCCCGTGACAGGGACCGATACGCTACCGTGACAGGGACCGATACGCTCCCGTGACAGGGACCGATACGTTACCGTGACAGGGACCGATACGCTCCCATGACAGGGACCGATACGTTCCCATGACAGGGACCGATACGCTCCCATGACAGGGACCGATAGGCTCCCATGACAGGGAACGATACGCTCCCATGACAGGGACCGATACGCTCCCATGACAGGGACCGATACGCTCCCGTGACCGGGACCGATATGCTCCCGTGACCGGGACCGATACGCTCCCGTGACCGGGACCGATACGCTCCCGTGACAGGGACCGATACGCTCCCGTGACAGGGACCGATACGCTACCGTGACAGGGACCGATACGCTCCCGTGACAGGGACCGATACGCTCCCATGACAGGGACCGATACGCTACCGTGACAGGGACCGATACGCTCCCGTGACAGGGACCGATACGCTCCCGTGACAGGGACCGATACGCTCCCGTGACAGGGACCGATACGCTCCCGTGACAGGGACCGATACGCTCCCGTGACAGGGACCGATACGCTCCCGTGACAGGGACCGATACGCTCCCGTGACAGGGACCGATACGCTCCCGTGACAGGGACCGATACGCTACCGTGACAGGGACCGATACGCTCCCGTGACAGGGACCGATACGTTACCGTGACAGGGACCGATACGCTCCCATGACAGGGACCGATACGTTCCCATGACAGGGACCGATACACTCCCATGACAGGGACCGATAGGCTCCCATGACAGGGAACGATACGCTCCCATGACAGGGACCGATACGCTCCCATGACAGGGACCGATACGCTCCCGTGACAGGGACCGATACGCTCCCGTGACAGGGACCGATACGCTCCCATGACAGGGACCGATACGCTCCCATGACAGGGACCGATACGCTCCCATGACAGGGACCGATACGCCACTGAACATGAAAACTCAAACGCATCAATATTGGCTTCCTTTCAGTTGAAATGCTTTATTTTCATCTGACCACATCGCTCGATGAAAAACAACTTTTTCCTAGCAAGTGAAGGCGTCTTATTAGGCGTTTATAGTATAAATAGTGCAGTCTTTCTTTGCCTTAACCCATTTAGGCCTGACGTCGACATTAAAAAATAAACTCATTCATTAATTCATTCGTTCGTTCGTTCGTTCGTTCGTTCATGCATTCATGCATTCATTCATTCATTCATTCATTCATTCAAAAAAAGTCTTCTAAATCCTATTTCTTTTCTGAAAAACCTATGTTTCTATGTCAGTGGTACTCAAACTATTTCATGCCAAGGACCCCCAGCATTATCTGTATTTGGCCCCAGACCCCCATCTGAAAATATGTTGTTCCAGGGACCTCCCTCCCAGAAGCAAAGATTTAAGTTAAAACATTCACTCTGAAAGAATATATATTCAAAGATTTACGCCACATTTTCACGATTTTTCTAAAATAGCCGACCTACAAGTTCATAGCGCGGCACTCGGTGCCGTGCTATGAGCTTGTAGATCTGCTATTTTTCAATAGCTAAAGTATAACAATGCTTTAAAACACCAAAAGGGGTTCCTGTCCCAAAATGGGTTAAGTAACGTAGCATGGCAATGATGATGGTGAGTAAATACGTTCCAGAGATGTGAAGATGAACGTTTTGGAAGATAAACTACTTTTCGCTCCCAGTGGGAATGGAAGGAAGAAACTGCAGTGTTTGGGGTATTAGTGAGTAATTAGTTTGTATTTTATCCGCACCTGTATTCTAAAGCTTTCTGAGCACATTATTTTCTCTGGCACATGCCACTACTTGGCCAGACAATTGTGACTACATTTGACTGAGGGACTGCCATTTGATTTTTTTGGAATTTCCGTTGTCATATGAAAGCAGGGAATCATAGCTTCAAATTTACATATTGGTTGTTCAGTTTGACCCACCAGTTTTGGAGATATGGCTTATAGAGTAATGTCTTAGTAATGGCTTATAGAGAAAATAGGCTTGAAAGGTTCACTTCTGTGGTCTCTAACATTACACCTAGCTACATGTTTAAGCATTTATTTCATATTTACATGTCGATTTCAGCTCTGACACTTATTTCAGACATGCTCTAGTATGTGAACCCATGCCTGTGATATTAACTCATTTTGGGGGAAAAAAAAGGTTTTTCACCTCTGCTGAAAAGCTGGAGTTTGCGCGATGGCAGGCTCTCAGTCAAATCTGGTCACAATGAATCAATGTGTGTGTGTGTGTGTGTGTGTGTGTGTGTGTGTGTGTGTGTGTGTGTGTGTGTGTGTGTGTGTGTGTGTGTGTGTGTGTGTGTGTGTGTGTGTGTGTGTGTGTGTGTGTGTGTGTGTGTGTGTGTGTGTGTGTGTGTGCATGTGTGTGTGTGTGTGTGCGTGTGCACCTTCAAAAATGCATTCACTTGTAAACATAAGGGAGTTTCTGAACAAAGATGGATATGGATTTTTACATGAAGAGTGAATTATTTCTCCCACTTCTCTTTTACTGCGTTCCAATGTGACATCCAATTATTGCTTGTTTTCATATACGTGGAGCAAAAAGCCCTCCTTTGTGCTGCGTGCGGCTGATCGACACCTAAACGCTACAAAACAAGCGCTTCACAATCACAGAGCCGTGCATTCGCTCAGATTGACCTGTCACGGAGGATGCAATTGACGAGATTAATCCATTCAGGACGGGAACCCCCTTTTGGTGTTTTAAGCATTATGTTATACTTTAGCTGTTGAAAAATAGCAGATTTACAAGCTCATAGCGCGCTACGAGCTTGTAGATCTGCTATTTTTTTTTAAATCGTGAAAATGTGACCCAAATCTTTGAATATATATTCTTTCAGAGCGAACGTTTTTTAACTCAAATCTTTCGCTTCTGGGGATGGGGCCTGGAATTTCATATTTTCAGATGGGGGTCGGCGGCCAATTACATATCATTTCGGGGGTCCTTGACATGAAATAGTTTGAGCACCACTGACATATAGAAACATAGGTTTTTCAGAATACTGTCAGGATTTAGAAGCCTTTTTTTAATAGAATCGGAATCAGGTCTAAATGGGTTAAAAAAATAAGATATCTACGTGCATTATTGATTCACACGTGTAAAAGCCAGGTCCCTCAGGTTATCGGCTCCGTGAGAGAGAATGGCCATGTTTTCATAATAAGAGGCCCTGGAGATAAGGGGGAAGGAATAACACGTCGCACGCAGAGGGAAGGAATAACACGTCGCACGCAGTCAATCATCTGTGACATTGAAGGCTTGTACTAAACATGCAGTCTCCACATGCACTGTTACCAACCGTATCTAAACATGCAGTCTCCACATGCACTGTTACCAACCGTATCTAAACATGCAGTCTCCACATGCACTGTTACCAACCGTATCTAAACATGCAGTCTCCACATGCACTGTTACCAACCGTATCTAAACATGCAGTCTCCACATGCACTGTTACCAACCGTATCTAAACATGCAGTCTCCACATGCACTGTTACCAACCGTATCTAAACATGCAGTCTCCACATGCACTGTTACCAACCGTATCTAAACATGCAGTCTCCACATGCACTGTTACCAACCGTATCTAAACATGCAGTCTCCACATGCACTGTTACCAACCGTATCTAAACATGTAGTCTCCACATGCACTGTTACCAACCGTATCTAAACATGCAGTCTCCACATGCACTGTTACCAACCGTATCTAAACATGCAGTCTCCACATGCACTGTTACCAACCGTATCTAAACATGCAGTCTCCACATGCACTGTTACCAACCGTATCTAAACATGCAGTCTCCTCATGCACTGTTACCAACCGTATCTAAACATGCAGTCTCCACATGCACTGTTACCAACCGTATCTAAACATGCAGTCTCCACATGCACTGTTACCAACCGTATCTAAACATGCAGTCTCCACATGCACTGTTACCAACCGTATCTAAACATGTAGTCTCCACATGCACTGTTACCAACCGTATCTAAACATGCAGTCTCCTCATGCACTGTTACCAACCGTATCTAAACATGCAGTCTCCACATGCACTGTTACCAACCGTATCTAAACATGCAGTCTCCACATGCACTGTTACCAACCGTATCTAAACATGCAGTCTCCACATGCACTGTTACCAACCGTATCTAAACATGCAGTCTCCTCATGCACTGTTACCAACCGTATCTAAACATGCAGTCTCCACATGCACTGTTACCAACTGTATCTAAACATGCAGTCTCCACATGCACTGTTACCAACCGTATCTAAACATGCAGTCTCCACATGCACTGTTACCAACCGTATCTAAACATGCAGTCTCCACATGCACTGTTACCAACCGTATCTAAACATGCAGTCTCCACATGCACTGTTACCAACCGTATCTAAACATGCAGTCTCCACATGCACTGTTACCAACCGTATCTAAACATGCAGTCTCCACATGCACTGTTACCAACCGTATCTAAACATGCAGTCTCCTCATGCACTGTTACCAACCGTATCTAAACATGCAGTCTCCACATGCACTGTTACCAACCGTATCTAAACATGCAGTCTCCACATGCACTGTTACCAACCGTATCTAAACATGCAGTCTCCACATGCACTGTTACCAACCGTATCTAAACATGCAGTCTCCACATGCACTGTTACCAACCGTATCTAAACATGCAGTCTCCACATGCACTGTTACCAACCGTATCTAAACATGCAGTCTCCTCATGCACTGTTACCAACCGTATCTAAACATGCAGTCTCCACATGCACTGTTACCAACCGTATCTAAACATGCAGTCTCCACATGCACTGTTACCAACCGTATCTAAACATGCAGTCTCCACATGCACTGTTACCAACCGTATCTAAACATGCAGTCTCCACATGCACTGTTACCAACCGTATCTAAACATGCAGTCTCCACATGCACTGTTACCAACCGTATCTAAACATGCAGTCTCCTCATGCACTGTTACCAACCGTATCTAAACATGCAGTCTCCACATGCACTGTTACCAACCGTATCTAAACATGCAGTCTCCACATGCACTGTTACCAACCGTATCTAAACATGCAGTCTCCTCATGCACTGTTACCAACCGTATCTAAACATGCAGTCTCCACATGCACTGTTACCAACCGTATCTAAACATGCAGTCTCCACATGCACTGTTACCAACCGTATCTAAACATGCAGTCTCCACATGCACTGTTACCAACCGTATCTAAACATGCAGTCTCCACATGCACTGTTACCAACCGTATCTAAACATGCAGTCTCCACATGCACTGTTACCAACCGTATCTAAACATGCAGTCTCCACATGCACTGTTACCAACCGTATCTAAACATGCAGTCTCCTCATGCACTGTTACCAACTGTATCTAAACATGCAGTCTCCACATGCACTGTTACCAACCGTATCTAAACATGCAGTCTCCACATGCACTGTTACCAACCGTATCTAAACATGTAGTCTCCACATGCACTGTTACCAACCGTATCTAAACATGCAGTCTCCTCATGCACTGTTACCAACCGTATCTAAACATGCAGTCTCCACATGCACTGTTACCAACCGTATCTAAACATGCAGTCTCCACATGCACTGTTACCAACCGTATCTAAACATGTAGTCTCCACATGCACTGTTACCAACCGTATCTAAACATGCAGTCTCCTCATGCACTGTTACCAACCGTATCTAAACATGCAGTCTCCACATGCACTGTTACCAACCGTATCTAAACATGCAGTCTCCACATGCACTGTTACCAACCGTATCTAAACATGCAGTCTCCACATGCACTGTTACCAACTGTATCTAAACATGCAGTCTCCACATGCACTGTTACCAACCGTATCTAAACATGCAGTCTCCACATGCACTGTTACCAACCGTATCTAAACATGCAGTCTCCACATGCACTGTTACCAACCGTATCTAAACATGCAGTCTCCACATGCACTGTTACCAACTGTATCTAAACATGCAGTCTCCTCATGCACTGTTACCAACCGTATCTAAACATGCAGTCTCCACATGCACTGTTACCAACCGTATCTAAACATGCAGTCTCCACATGCACTGTTACCAACCGTATCTAAACATGCAGTCTCCACATGCACTGTTACCAACCGTATCTAAACATGCAGTCTCCACATGCACTGTTACCAACCGTATCTAAACATGCAGTCTCCACATGCACTGTTACCAACCGTATCTAAACATGCAGTCTCCACATGCACTGGTACCAACCGTATCTAAACATGCAGTCTCCACATGCACTGTTACCAACCGTATCTAAACATGCAGTCTCCACATGCACTGTTACCAACCGTATCTAAACATGCAGTCTCCACATGCACTGTTACCAACCGTATCTAAACATGCAGTCTCCACATGCACTGTTACCAACCGTATCTAAACATGCAGTCTCCACATGCACTGTTACCAACCGTATCTAAACATGCAGTCTCCACATGCACTGTTACCAACCGTATCTAAACATGCAGTCTCCACATGCACTGTTACCAACCGTATCTAAACATGCAGTCTCCACATGCACTGTTACCAACCGTATCTAAACATGCAGTCTCCACATGCACTGTTACCAACCGTATCTAAACATGCAGTCTCCACATGCACTGGTACCAACCGTATCTAAACATGCAGTCTCCACATGCACTGTTACCAACCGTATCTTGCAAAGCTAACACTACCCCTACCCCTACGCTACCCCTACCCCTACTAACACTACCCCTACGCTACCCCTACCCCTACCCCTACCCCTACTAACACTACCCCTACCCCTACGAGCCCCTACCCCTACCCCTACCCCTACCCCTACTAACACTACCCCTACCCCTACGCTACCCCTACCCCTACTAACACTACCCCTACGCTACCCCTACCCCTACCCCTACTAACACTACCCCTACCCCTACGAGCCCCTACCCCTACCCCTACCCCTACCCCTACCCATACTAACACTACCCCTACCCCTACGCTACCCCTACCCCTACTAACACTACCCCTACGCTACCCCTACCCCTACCCCTACTAACACTACCTCTACCCCTACGCTACCCCTACCCCTACTAACACTACCCCTATGCTACCCCTACCCCTACCCCTACCCCTACTAACACTACCCCTACCCCTACGAGCCCCTACCCCTACCCTTACCCCTACTAACACTACCCCTACCCCTACGCTACCCCTACCCCTACTAACACTACCCCTACGCTACCCCTACCCCTACCCCTACCCCTACTAACACTACCCCTACCCCTACGAGCCCCTACCCCTACCCCTACTAACACTACCCCTACCCCTACGAGCCCCTACCCCTACCCCTACCCCTACCCCTACTAACACTACCCCTACCCCTACGAGCCCCTACCCCTACCCCTACCCCTACAAACACTACCCCTACCCCTACGAGCCCCTACCCCTACACCTACCCCTACCCCTACCCCTACAAACACTACCCCTACCCCTACGAGCCAGCCAAACACTACCCCTACCCCTACGAGCCCAAACACTACCCCTACAAGCCAAACACTACCCCTACCCCTACGAGCCAGCCAAACACTACCCCTACCCCTACGAGCCAGCTCGCGAGCTAAGATCAAACACTACCCCTACCCCTACGAGCCAAACACTACCCCTACCCCTACGAGCCAGCAAACACTACCCCTACCCCTACGAGCCACTACCTACGAGCCACTACCCCTACCCCTACGAGCCAGCTCGCGAGCTAAGATCATCCGGCACAGCCCTTCTATCTATCAAATCAGGCTGCAAAAAAACTGTAGGCGACCGGGCATTCGCTATCCGTGCACCGTCTCTCTGGAATGCCCTGCCCCTAGAGATCAGGCTTGCCGAGTCTGTGCCCCGTTTCAAATCACTCCTTATGACTCATTTCTACAAAGCTGCATTCGACCCCCTACCCTTGTGATTTGTGATTTTTATCTATTATTATTATTATTATTATTATTTGTATTGATTTCTTCTGTTGTTGTGATTTTGTGCATTATTGACAATGTATTTTATTCTAGTGTCTGCCTCCTTGCTATGTCTTTATATATGTTTCTCTGTTAAAGCACTTTGTGACTCGTTCTTAAAAGGTGCTATACAAATAAAGCTTTATTATTATTATTATAAAAATTACTGTAGCATAAATTGTGAATGTGGTACTATGGTTTGGTTTGAGATTTAACCTTCAACAACTATGATCTAATAGATCTAGATTTAACCTTCAACAACTACGATCTAATAGATCTAGATTTAACCTTCAACAACTACGATCTTCAAGGTACACTTTAATTTCATTTTCATTTCAACCTTTATTTAGTTCTCGGAGAACACACTGAGGGCTGAGACCCTCTTTTTCAGTGGTGCCGAGATTACAACACATCAACAATGTACAATGGGGGGGACAAAGAAAACAAAACATAGATGAATAAAGTAAATTACTGGTAATAATAACATAGTAATAACACATTACATAGTGATCAACTCAATTAAAACAGGTACAGTTGATATTTACCAACGTTGATATGTCAAGTTGAAAGCGATATAGAGAAGGAAGAGAGCTGTACTTTAGTGAAGTTTGTAGGGTAGGTCTGCCTACGGTACAATACAGTACAGTGTTGATTTTTTTTTTTAATTTTAGTCATAGTCTCTTGAATAGTTTTCATTTAGTTTTAGTCACATTTTAGTCACCTGGAATGTTTTTTGCGTTAGTCTAGCTTCAGTCTACAAGCCCAAAATAAGCGAAAATAGCCGATCTACAAGCATTTAACAACACAAATCTTGTCCCTGGCATAGATTATTTTCAGATGGGGGTCTGCAGACAAATAATGATAATAACAGGCTAATGAAACAGAGGAATTAAGAGAAGAGCCAAGAGTGCACACTCTGTTGGTTTTTTATTGCATTCATATAGCTCTTTTATTTGTACTCATCTGGAACATTTACATAGGCCTAATTTATCTGCCACTGTTATTTTCCCTTGTTTCATACTACAAAATGCCAAATAAATACAGTAGCCTATTTAAAAAAGGAGAGATAACAGGCAAACGATCAAGATAACATTATCTAATTGTGTAGACTTATTGTAAATTAATTAATGAAAGGAAATACTGGGTTAATTGTTACATAAAATTCTAATGTTTTACTATACTGTACATTTTGCAATTAAAAGCAGGTCTGTCTGATCTGGTTCTAATGTTGCACTGTCGACAGCTAAAACATGGGGGTGGTTAAGGTGGTCATTGTGGGTGGAGTTAAGTACTTATTGTCCCTCCCATTGACACACCAGCTCTATAGGTGTTGAAATGTTGTGAACATTCAAAGGGGATTTTCTCAGCTTTGGGTAAAACGGCACAATCATTTTAAAATGGTCATATCTCCTTCAAATATTTTCCAATTTCATTGAATGATACATCATATGAAAGCTTACATTCTGTACTTTAATAATCTGTACAAAACTGAAAAATTACTCTGGTCGAGATGAGGGCCTATTTGCCAGACCCGGTCACATATTATCATAAGATTTTAGTCGACTAAATCTACAGTTGATTTAGTCATAGCCATAGCCACTGGCCCAAATGTGCGCACAATGTGCTGATCTCATCACAGTTGTCATGACGGCTATGGCCATTTCTTTTTTTAGCCCAAGGAGTGTTTTATTGTGCAAAACTAATGCTTGGAATGGATTCCGAATCGGTTTGACACGTCACAACCCATTTTGGGCGGGAACCCCTTTTGGTGTTAGCATTATGTTATGCTTTAGCTATTGAAAAATAGCAGATCAGCGCGCCACCGAGTGGCGCGCTATGAGCTTGTAGGTCTGACAGAACGACTGACATAGAAACATAGCTTTTTCAGAAAACTGTCAGGATGTAGAAGACATTTTTAGAATCTGATCTCAGGTCAAATTGGGTTAAAGCAAAAGGAAAGTTTGACATTTTTGCCTCCCATAGGATGATAATGGTAGGGTCATAGGTAGGGTCATAGGATGTTAATGGTAGGGTCATAGGTAGGGTCATAGGATGTTAATGGTAGGGTCATAGGTAGGGTCATAGGATGTTAATGGTAGGGTCATAGGTAGGGTCATAGGATGTTAATGGTAGGGTCATAGGTAGGGTCATAGGATGTTAATGGTAGGGTCATAGGTAGGGTCATAGGATGTTAATGGTAGGGTCATAGGTAGGGTCATAGGATGTTAATGCCTGGTACCCCCTTTCTGAAACCAGCTCCTCGCCACTCGCTCTACACACTTGCCCTCGATATGCGCGTTCACGCGAGGCTGCGCCATATTAAGTGTCGTCCGAAACCAAGCAGCCTTGAGTGGAAGTGGCTTATAAAGCCCTCAAGAGCGAGTCTGTGCCGATCTAGACTTGATTGCCTTGTGCAGCCCTGTTCTCTGTCCGCATGGAAACCGCGACCTACAAATGTAAGAACCACCACAAATAAATGATAAATAAACTCCTCCTAAACAATCTTCATCTGATGCAGAATAGACAACATTCCAACTGATGTTCACAAGGGCTCTTTATTTACCCCACCGTGAAAAAAACTAAATGAAAGTTATGAAACCACACAAACAAAACAACTTTTAACACAATGATTTATAAACAGTCACGCTGTATTTCCTTTTTCCATATTAATGAAATCCACATGTCACAAACATACACGATGCAATGCAATATAACTGTACAAACAAAATAACAGGTAACACAATTGCGTGATGGTAACCATGGCAACGAATGGTGTCTGTTTCCTGTTTCTGCACAAGGAGGGCGAGTGTATTTCCAAACAGTTTTTTATACCCAGCACCCTAATCAAGGGAACTTGATTCAGCTGGAGGGGCACTTTCTGACGAGGGAACCTCCTGAGAGCACTTCAAGTCAAGGGACTGGTTTCAGAAAGGGCCGTAGGGTCATAGGTAGGGTCATAGGATGTTAATGGTAGGGTCATAGGTAGGGTCATAGGATGTTAATGGTAGGGTCATAGGTAGGGTCATAGGATGTTAATGGTAGGGTCATAGGATGTTAATGGTAGGGTCATAGGATGTTAATGGTAGGGTCACAAGAAACCCCAATTAAAAAAACAAAAAAAGCTCAATACTGACAGCCGGTCAGCAAGTGGATTCATGAATGCATGTATATAGACAATATTTTAGGCCAATAAAAAAAATACTATACCAAGTTTCCCACCCCACAAGATTATCCCAACAGTCATATAGTTCTCATAGATTATCCCAACAGTCATATAGTTCTCATAGATTATCCCAACACAGTCATATAGTTCTCATAGATTATCCCAACAGTCATATAGTTCTCATAGATTATCCCAACACAGTCATATAGTTCTCATAGATTATCCCAACAGTCATATAGTTCTCATAGATTATCCCAACACAGTCATATAGTTCTCATAGATTATCCCAACAGTCATATAGTTCTCATAGATTATCCCAACAGTCATATAGTTCTCATAGATTATCCCAACACAGTCATATAGTTCTCATAGATTATCCCAACAGTCATATAGTTCTCATAGATTAACCCAACAGTCATATAGTTCTCATAGATTATCCCAACAGTCATATAGTTCTCATAGATTATCCCAACAGTCATATAGTTCTCATAGATTATCCCAACAGTCATATAGTTCTCAGAGATTAACCCAACAGTCATATAGTTCTCATAGATTATCCCAACAGTCATATAGTTCTCATAGATTATCCCAACAGTCATATAGTTCTCATAGATTATCCCAACAGTCATATAGTTCTCATAGATTATCCCAACAGTCATATAGTTCTCATAGATTATCCCAACAGTCATATAGTTCTCATAGATTATCCCAACAGTCATATAGTTCTCATAGATTATCCCAACAGTCATATAGTCTCAGGTCCCACGCTGCCGCGCCCTGGTCTCAGGTCCCACGCTGCCGCGCCCTGGTCTCAGGTCCCACGCTGCCGCGCCCTGGTCTCAGGTCCCACGCTGCCGCGCCCTGGTCTCAGGTCCCACGCTGCCGCGCCCTGGTCTCAGGTCCCACGCTGCCGCGCCCTGGTCTCAGGTCCCACACTGCCGCGCCCTGGTCTCAGGTCCCACGCTGCCGCGCCCTGGTCTCAGGTCCCACGCTGCCGCGCCCTGGTCTCAGGTCCCACGCTGCCGCGCCCTGGTCTCAGGTCCCACACTGCCGCGCCCTGGTCTCAGGTCCCACGCTGCCGCGCCCTGGTCTCAGGTCCCACATCACGGAGGTCGGCCCGTGAAAGTGGTCTATATACGGGGGGGCAGGAGGTGGTGATTATGTGGTAGGCAGTCTGCTCAAGCTCACTGCACTTTGCCAGGCAGACATGCTGTGCAACAGACAGATCCCTGGAGCTCTCTGGTCATTCGGAAATTCAGAGTGTTCAGTCCATTGCTGTTTTTCAGAGATGAATTTAGAATTAACAGCCTGTATGCATGTACTGGTCATGCTGACCGAAAGAATCGACGGGTGGCTGGCATCTCCCTTAGAGATAGGGTGAGAAGTTCAGTCACACGAGAGAGACTCGGAGTAGAACCGCTGCTCCTTCGCCTGGAAAGGATCTCTCTCTCTCTCTCAGTGAATTACACCATGGGATACTCAGGCTTTGACATGTGACAGCTCTACTTGGCATTTTTAGAGAGAAGTGAGAACTCATTCATCACACACACGCACGCACACATGCACACACGCACGCACACATGCACACACGCACACACACACACAAATTTGGCCTCCTAGAAAATCAATAGCAGTGTCCCCGCGTTCTCATCAAAAGACATCACACTATCCTGACAGCAGGCCTCTCGGCGTGGGACGCGCTGCATCTTGAAGTCAGACAGCATTGATCGCCACTGTGTGTCACACTGCATCACACTGCATAATGCTCTGTGTGTCACACTGCATCACACTGCATAATGCTCTGGGTGTCACACTGCATAATGCTCTGGGTGTCACACTGCATAATGCTCTGGGTGTCACACTGCATAATGCTCTGTGTGTCACTGCATAATGCTCTGTGTGTCACTGCATAATGCTCTGGGTGTCACACTGCATAATGCTCTGTGTGTCACTGCATAATGCTCTGTGTGTCACTGCATAATGCTCTGTGTGTCACACTGCATAATGCTCTGGGTGTCACTGCATAATGCTCTGTGTGTCACACTGCATAATGCTCTGGGTGTCACACTGCATAATGCTCTGGGTGTCACACTGCATAATGCTCTGTGTGTCACACTGCATAATGCTCTGGGTGTCACACTGCATAATGCTCTGGGTGTCACACTGCATAATGCTCTGTGCGTCACACTGCATAATGCTCTGGGTGTCACACTGCATAATGCTCTGGGTGTCACACTGCATAATGCTCTGTGTGTCACACTGCATAATGCTCTGTGTGTCACACTGCATAATGCTCTGTGTGTCACACTGCATAATGCTCTGGGTGTCACTGCATAATGCTCTGTGTGTCACACTGCATAATGCTCTGTGTGTCACTGCATAATGCTCTGTGTGTCACACTGCATAATGCTCTAGGTGTCACACTGCATAATGCACTGCATACTAACACTACCTCTACCCCTACGCTACCCCTACCCCTACTAACACTACCCCTATGCTACCCCTACCCCTACCCCTACCCCTACTAACACTACCCCTACCCCTACGAGCCCCTACCCCTACCCCTACCCCTACTAACACTACCCCTACCCCTACGCTACCCCTACCCCTACTAACACTACCCCTACGCTACCCCTACCCCTACCCCTACCCCTACTAACACTACCCCTACCCCTACGAGCCCCTACCCCTACCCCTACTAACACTACCCCTACCCCTACGAGCCCCTACCCCTACCCCTACCCCTACCCCTACTAACACTACCCCTACCCCTACGAGCCCCTACCCCTACCCCTACCCCTACAAACACTACCCCTACCCCTACGAGCCCCTACCCCTACACCTACCCCTACCCCTACCCCTACAAACACTACCCCTACCCCTACGAGCCAGCCAAACACTACCCCTACCCCTACGAGCCCAAACACTACCCCTACAAGCCAAACACTACCCCTACCCCTACGAGCCAGCCAAACACTACCCCTACCCCTACGAGCCAGCTCGCGAGCTAAGATCAAACACTACCCCTACCCCTACGAGCCAAACACTACCCCTACCCCTACGAGCCAGCAAACACTACCCCTACCCCTACGAGCCACTACCTACGAGCCACTACCCCTACCCCTACGAGCCAGCTCGCGAGCTAAGATCATCCGGCACAGCCCTTCTATCTATCAAATCAGGCTGCAAAAAAACTGTAGGCGACCGGGCATTCGCTATCCGTGCACCGGCTCTCTGGAATGCCCTGCCCCTAGAGATCAGGCTTGCCGAGTCTGTGCCCCGTTTCAAATCACTCCTTATGACTCATTTCTACAAAGCTGCATTCGACCCCCTACCCTTGTGATTTGTGATTTTTATCTATTATTATTATTATTATTATTATTTGTATTGATTTCTTCTGTTGTTGTGATTTTGTGCATTATTGACAATGTATTTTATTCTAGTGTCTGCCTCCTTGCTATGTCTTTATATATGTTTCTCTGTTAAAGCACTTTGTGACTCGTTCTTAAAAGGTGCTATACAAATAAAGCTTTATTATTATTATTATAAAAATTACTGTAGCATAAATTGTGAATGTGGTACTATGGTTTGGTTTGAGATTTAACCTTCAACAACTATGATCTAATAGATCTAGATTTAACCTTCAACAACTACGATCTAATAGATCTAGATTTAACCTTCAACAACTACGATCTTCAAGGTACACTTTAATTTCATTTTCATTTCAACCTTTATTTAGTTCTCGGAGAACACACTGAGGGCTGAGACCCTCTTTTTCAGTGGTGCCGAGATTACAACACATCAACAATGTACAATGGGGGGGACAAAGAAAACAAAACATAGATGAATAAAGTAAATTACTGGTAATAATAACATAGTAATAACACATTACATAGTGATCAACTCAATTAAAACAGGTACAGTTGATATTTACCAACGTTGATATGTCAAGTTGAAAGCGATATAGAGAAGGAAGAGAGCTGTACTTTAGTGAAGTTTGTAGGGTAGGTCTGCCTACGGTACAATACAGTACAGTGTTGATTTTTTTTTTTAATTTTAGTCATAGTCTCTTGAATAGTTTTCATTTAGTTTTAGTCACATTTTAGTCACCTGGAATGTTTTTTGCGTTAGTCTAGCTTCAGTCTACAAGCCCAAAATAAGCGAAAATAGCCGATCTACAAGCATTTAACAACACAAATCTTGTCCCTGGCATAGATTATTTTCAGATGGGGGTCTGCAGACAAATAATGATAATAACAGGCTAATGAAACAGAGGAATTAAGAGAAGAGCCAAGAGTGCACACTCTGTTGGTTTTTTATTGCATTCATATAGCTCTTTTATTTGTACTCATCTGGAACATTTACATAGGCCTAATTTATCTGCCACTGTTATTTTCCCTTGTTTCATACTACAAAATGCCAAATAAATACAGTAGCCTATTTAAAAAAGGAGAGATAACAGGCAAACGATCAAGATAACATTATCTAATTGTGTAGACTTATTGTAAATTAATTAATGAAAGGAAATACTGGGTTAATTGTTACATAAAATTCTAATGTTTTACTATACTGTACATTTTGCAATTAAAAGCAGGTCTGTCTGATCTGGTTCTAATGTTGCACTGTCGACAGCTAAAACATGGGGGTGGTTAAGGTGGTCATTGTGGGTGGAGTTAAGTACTTATTGTCCCTCCCATTGACACACCAGCTCTATAGGTGTTGAAATGTTGTGAACATTCAAAGGGGATTTTCTCAGCTTTGGGTAAAACGGCACAATCATTTTAAAATGGTCATATCTCCTTCAAATATTTTCCAATTTCATTGAATGATACATCATATGAAAGCTTACATTCTGTACTTTAATAATCTGTACAAAACTGAAAAATTACTCTGGTCGAGATGAGGGCCTATTTGCCAGACCCGGTCACATATTATCATAAGATTTTAGTCGACTAAATCTACAGTTGATTTAGTCATAGCCATAGCCACTGGCCCAAATGTGCGCACAATGTGCTGATCTCATCACAGTTGTCATGACGGCTATGGCCATTTCTTTTTTTAGCCCAAGGAGTGTTTTATTGTGCAAAACTAATGCTTGGAATGGATTCCGAATCGGTTTGACACGTCACAACCCATTTTGGGCGGGAACCCCTTTTGGTGTTAGCATTATGTTATGCTTTAGCTATTGAAAAATAGCAGATCAGCGCGCCACCGAGTGGCGCGCTATGAGCTTGTAGGTCTGACAGAACGACTGACATAGAAACATAGCTTTTTCAGAAAACTGTCAGGATGTAGAAGACATTTTTAGAATCTGATCTCAGGTCAAATTGGGTTAAAGCAAAAGGAAAGTTTGACATTTTTGCCTCCCATAGGATGATAATGGTAGGGTCATAGGTAGGGTCATAGGATGTTAATGGTAGGGTCATAGGTAGGGTCATAGGATGTTAATGGTAGGGTCATAGGTAGGGTCATAGGATGTTAATGGTAGGGTCATAGGTAGGGTCATAGGATGTTAATGGTAGGGTCATAGGTAGGGTCATAGGATGTTAATGGTAGGGTCATAGGTAGGGTCATAGGATGTTAATGGTAGGGTCATAGGTAGGGTCATAGGATGTTAATGCCTGGTACCCCCTTTCTGAAACCAGCTCCTCGCCACTCGCTCTACACACTTGCCCTCGATATGCGCGTTCACGCGAGGCTGCGCCATATTAAGTGTCGTCCGAAACCAAGCAGCCTTGAGTGGAAGTGGCTTATAAAGCCCTCAAGAGCGAGTCTGTGCCGATCTAGACTTGATTGCCTTGTGCAGCCCTGTTCTCTGTCCGCATGGAAACCGCGACCTACAAATGTAAGAACCACCACAAATAAATGATAAATAAACTCCTCCTAAACAATCTTCATCTGATGCAGAATAGACAACATTCCAACTGATGTTCACAAGGGCTCTTTATTTACCCCACCGTGAAAAAAACTAAATGAAAGTTATGAAACCACACAAACAAAACAACTTTTAACACAATGATTTATAAACAGTCACGCTGTATTTCCTTTTTCCATATTAATGAAATCCACATGTCACAAACATACACGATGCAATGCAATATAACTGTACAAACAAAATAACAGGTAACACAATTGCGTGATGGTAACCATGGCAACGAATGGTGTCTGTTTCCTGTTTCTGCACAAGGAGGGCGAGTGTATTTCCAAACAGTTTTTTATACCCAGCACCCTAATCAAGGGAACTTGATTCAGCTGGAGGGGCACTTTCTGACGAGGGAACCTCCTGAGAGCACTTCAAGTCAAGGGACTGGTTTCAGAAAGGGCCGTAGGGTCATAGGTAGGGTCATAGGATGTTAATGGTAGGGTCATAGGTAGGGTCATAGGATGTTAATGGTAGGGTCATAGGTAGGGTCATAGGATGTTAATGGTAGGGTCATAGGATGTTAATGGTAGGGTCATAGGATGTTAATGGTAGGGTCACAAGAAACCCCAATTAAAAAAACAAAAAAAGCTCAATACTGACAGCCGGTCAGCAAGTGGATTCATGAATGCATGTATATAGACAATATTTTAGGCCAATAAAAAAAATACTATACCAAGTTTCCCACCCCACAAGATTATCCCAACAGTCATATAGTTCTCATAGATTATCCCAACAGTCATATAGTTCTCATAGATTATCCCAACAGTCATATAGTTCTCATAGATTATCCCAACAGTCATATAGTTCTCATAGATTATCCCAACAGTCATATAGTTCTCAGAGATTAACCCAACAGTCATATAGTTCTCATAGATTATCCCAACAGTCATATAGTTCTCATAGATTATCCCAACAGTCATATAGTTCTCATAGATTATCCCAACAGTCATATAGTTCTCATAGATTATCCCAACACAGTCATATAGTTCTCATAGATTATCCCAACAGTCATATAGTTCTCATAGATTATCCCAACAGTCATATAGTTCTCATAGATTATCCCAACACAGTCATATAGTTCTCATAGATTATCCCAACAGTCATATAGTTCTCATAGATTATCCCAACACAGTCATATAGTTCTCATAGATTATCCCAACAGTCATATAGTTCTCATAGATTATCCCAACACAGTCATATAGTTCTCATAGATTATCCCAACAGTCATATAGTTCTCATAGATTATCCCAACAGTCATATAGTTCTCATAGATTATCCCAACAGTCATATAGTTCTCATAGATTATCCCAACAGTCATATAGTCTCAGGTCCCACGCTGCCGCGCCCTGGTCTCAGGTCCCACGCTGCCGCGCCCTGGTCTCAGGTCCCACGCTGCCGCGCCCTGGTCTCAGGTCCCACGCTGCCGCGCCCTGGTCTCAGGTCCCACGCTGCCGCGCCCTGGTCTCAGGTCCCACGCTGCCGCGCCCTGGTCTCAGGTCCCACACTGCCGCGCCCTGGTCTCAGGTCCCACGCTGCCGCGCCCTGGTCTCAGGTCCCACGCTGCCGCGCCCTGGTCTCAGGTCCCACGCTGCCGCGCCCTGGTCTCAGGTCCCACACTGCCGCGCCCTGGTCTCAGGTCCCACGCTGCCGCGCCCTGGTCTCAGGTCCCACATCACGGAGGTCGGCCCGTGAAAGTGGTCTATATACGGGGGGGCAGGAGGTGGTGATTATGTGGTAGGCAGTCTGCTCAAGCTCACTGCACTTTGCCAGGCAGACATGCTGTGCAACAGACAGATCCCTGGAGCTCTCTGGTCATTCGGAAATTCAGAGTGTTCAGTCCATTGCTGTTTTTCAGAGATGAATTTAGAATTAACAGCCTGTATGCATGTACTGGTCATGCTGACCGAAAGAATAAGGTCGCGATTACAAGTGGCCGAAATGAGTTTTCTCCGACGGGTGGCTGGCATCTCCCTTAGAGATAGGGTGAGAAGTTCAGTCACACGAGAGAGACTCGGAGTAGAACCGCTGCTCCTTCGCCTGGAAAGGATCTCTCTCTCTCTCTCAGTGAATTACACCATGGGATACTCAGGCTTTGACATGTGACAGCTCTACTTGGCATTTTTAGAGAGAAGTGAGAACTCATTCATCACACACACGCACGCACACATGCACACACGCACGCACACATGCACACACGCACACACACACACAAATTTGGCCTCCTAGAAAATCAATAGCAGTGTCCCCGCGTTCTCATCAAAAGACATCACACTATCCTGACAGCAGGCCTCTCGGCGTGGGACGCGCTGCATCTTGAAGTCAGACAGCATTGATCGCCACTGTGTGTCACACTGCATCACACTGCATAATGCTCTGGGTGTCACACTGCATAATGCTCTGGGTGTCACACTGCATAATGCTCTGTGTGTCACTGCATAATGCTCTGTGTGTCACTGCATAATGCTCTGTGTGTCACACTGCATAATGCTCTGTGTGTCACACTGCATAATGCTCTGTGTGTCACACTGCATAATGCTCTGTGTGTCACACTGCATAATGCTCTGTGTGTCACTGCATAATGCTCTGGGTGTCACACTGCATAATGCTCTGTGTGTCACTGCATAATGCTCTGTGTGTCACTGCATAATGCTCTGTGTGTCACACTGCATAATGCTCTGGGTGTCACACTGCATAATGCTCTGTGTGTCACACTGCATAATGCTCTGGGTGTCACACTGCATAATGCTCTGTGTGTCACACTGCATAATGCTCTGTGTGTCACACTGCATAATGCTCTGTGCGTCACTGCATAATGCTCTGTGTGTCACACTGCATAATGCTCTGTGTGTCACACTGCATAATGCTCTGTGTGTCACACTGCATAATGCTCTGTGCGTCACTGCATAATGCTCTGTGTGTCACACTGCATAATGCTCTGTGTGTCACACTGCATAATGCTCTGTGTGTCACACTGCATAATGCTCTGTGCGTCACTGCATAATGCTCTGTGTGTCACACTGCATAATGCTCTGTGCGTCACTGCATAATGCTCTGGGTGTCACTGCATAATGCTCTGGGTGTCACACTGCATAATGCTCTGTGTGTCACACTGCATAATGCTCTGGGTGTCACACTGCATAATGCTCTGTGTGTCACTGCATAATGCTCTGGGTGTCACACTGCATAATGCTCTGTGTGTCACTGCATAATGCTCTGTGTGTCACTGCATAATGCTCTGGGTGTCACACTGCATAATGCTCTGGGTGTCACACTGCATAATGCTCTGGGTGTCACTGCATAATGCTCTGTGTGTCACACTGCATAATGCTCTGGGTGTCACTGCATAATGCTCTGGGTGTCACTGCATAATGCTCTGGGTGTCACTGCATAATGCTCTGGGTGTCACACTGCATAATGCTCTGGGTGTCACACTGCATAATGCTCTGTGTGTCACACTGCATAATGCTCTGGGTGTCACACTGCATAATGCTCTGGGTGTCACACTGCATAATGCTCTGGGTGTCACTGCATAATGCTCTGGGTGTCACACTGCATAA
Organism: Electrona antarctica; assembly: GCF_951216825.1. Lineage (NCBI taxonomy): Eukaryota > Metazoa > Chordata > Actinopteri > Myctophiformes > Myctophidae > Electrona > Electrona antarctica. The sequence continues at coordinate 33,333 of NW_027638591.1, forward strand.
TGCTCTGGGTGTCACACTGCATAATGCTCTGTGTGTCACACTGCATAATGCTCTGTGTGTCACTGCATAATGCTCTGGGTGTCACTGCATAATGCTCTGGGTGTCACACTGCATAATGCTCTGTGTGTCACACTGCATAATGCTCTGTGTGTCACTGCATAATGCTCTGGGTGTCACTGCATAATGCTCTGTGTGTCACACTGCATAATGCTCTGGGTGTCACTGCATAATGCTCTGTGTGTCACACTGCATAATGCTCTGGGTGTCACACTGCATAATGCTCTGTGCGTCACACTGCATAATGCTCTGGGTGTCACACTGCATAATGCTCTGTGTGTCACACTGCATAATGCTCTGTGTGTCACACTGCATAATGCTCTGGGTGTCACACTGCATAATGCTCTGTGTGTCACACTGCATAATGCTCTGTGTGTCACACTGCATAATGCTCTGGGTGTCACACTGCATAATGCTCTGTGTGTCACACTGCATAATGCTCTGGGTGTCACACTGCATAATGCTCTGGGTGTCACACTGCATAATGCTCTGTGCGTCACACTGCATAATGCTCTGGGTGTCACACTGCATAATGCTCTGTGTGTCACACTGCATAATGCTCTGGGTGTCACACTGCATAATGCTCTGTGTGTCACTGCATAATGCTCTGTGTGTCACTGCATAATGCTCTGGGTGTCACACTGCATAATGCTCTGTGTGTCACACTGCATAATGCTCTGTGTGTCACACTGCATAATGCTCTGGGTGTCACACTGCATAATGCTCTGTGTGTCACACTGCATAATGCTCTGTGTGTCACACTGCATAATGCTCTGTGTGTCACACTGCATAATGCTCTGTGTGTCACACTGCATCACACTGCATAATGCTCTGTGTGTCACACTGCATAATGCTCTGTGTGTCACTGCATAATGCTCTGGGTGTCACACTGCATAATGCTCTGGGTGTCACACTGCATAATGCTCTGTGTGTCACTGCATAATGCTCTGTGTGTCACTGCATAATGCTCTGGGTGTCACACTGCATAATGCTCTGGGTGTCACACTGCATAATGCTCTGTGTGTCACACTGCATAATGCTCTGGGTGTCACACTGCATAATGCTCTGTGTGTCACACTGCATAATGCTCTGGGTGTCACACTGCATAATGCTCTGTGTGTCACACTGCATAATGCTCTGTGTGTCACTGCATAATGCTCTGTGTGTCACACTGCATAATGCTCTGTGTGTCACTGCATAATGCTCTGGGTGTCACACTGCATAATGCTCTGTGTGTCACACTGCATAATGCTCTGTGTGTCACACTGCATAATGCTCTGTGTGTCACACTGCATAATGCTCTGGGTGTCACTGCATAATGCTCTGGGTGTCACACTGCATAATGCTCTGGGTGTCACTGCATAATGCTCTGTGTGTCACACTGCATAATGCTCTGTGCGTCACACTGCATAATGCTCTGTGTGTCACACTGCATAATGCTCTGTGCGTCACACTGCATAATGCTCTGTGCGTCACACTGCATAATGCTCTGGGTGTCACTGCATAATGCTCTGGGTGTCACACTGCATAATGCTCTGTGTGTCACACTGCATAATGCTCTGTGTGTCACTGCATAATGCTCTGTGCGTCACACTGCATAATGCTCTGGGTGTCACTGCATAATGCTCTGGGTGTCACACTGCATAATGCTCTGGGTGTCACACTGCATAATGCTCTGGGTGTCACTGCATAATGCTCTGGGTGTCACACTGCATAATGCTCTGGGTGTCACTGCATAATGCTCTGTGTGTCACACTGCATAATGCTCTGTGTGTCACACTGCATCACACTGCATAATGCTCTGGGTGTCACACTGCATAATGCTCTGTGTGTCACTGCATAATGCTCTGTGTGTCACTGCATAATGCTCTGTGTGTCACTGCATAATGCTCTGTGTGTCACTGCATAATGCTCTGTGTGTCACTGCATAATGCTCTGTGTGTCACACTGCATAATGCTCTGTGTGTCACTGCATAATGCTCTGTGTGTCACTGCATAATGCTCTGTGTGTCACTGCATAATGCTCTGTGTGTCACACTGCATAATGCTCTGTGTGTCACACTGCATAATGCTCTGTGTGTCACTGCATAATGCTCTGTGTGTCACACTGCATAATGCTCTGTGTGTCACTGCATAATGCTCTGTGTGTCACTGCATAATGCTCTGTGTGTCACTGCATAATGCTCTGTGTGTCACTGCATAATGCTCTGTGTGTCACTGCATAATGCTCTGTGTGTCACTGCATAATGCTCTGTGTGTCACACTGCCTCATGGTGTCACACTGCATAATGCTCTGTGTGTCACTGCATAATGCTCTGGGTGTCACTGCATAATGCTCTGTGTGTCACTGCATAATGCTCTGTGTGTCACACTGCCTCATGGTGTCACACTGCATAATGCTCTGTGTGTCACTGCATAATGCTCTGGGTGTCACTGCATAATGCTCTGGGTGTCACTGCATAATGCTCTGTGCGTCACACTGCATAATGCTCTGGGTGTCACTGCATAATGCTCTGGGTGTCACACTGCATAATGCTCTGTGTGTCACACTGCATAATGCTCTGTGTGTCACACTGCATAATGCTCTGTGTGTCACTGCATAATGCTCTGTGTGTCACTGCATAATGCTCTGGGTGTCACTGCATAATGCTCTGGGTGTCACACTGCATAATGCTCTGGGTGTCACTGCATAATGCTCTGGGTGTCACACTGCATAATGCTCTGGGTGTCACTGCATAATGCTCTGGGTGTCACTGCATAATGCTCTGGGTGTCACACTGCATAATGCTCTGGGTGTCACACTGCATAATGCTCTGGGTGTCACTGCATAATGCTCTGTGTGTCACTGCATAATGCTCTGGGTGTCACTGCATAATGCTCTGTGTGTCACACTGCATAATGCTCTGGGTGTCACTGCATAATGCTCTGTGTGTCACACTGCATAATGCTCTGGGTGTCACACTGCATAATGCTCTGTGTGTCACACTGCATAATGCTCTGTGTGTCACACTGCATAATGCTCTGTGTGTCACTGCATAATGCTCTGGGTGTCACACTGCATAATGCTCTGGGTGTCACTGCATAATGCTCTGGGTGTCACACTGCATAATGCTCTGGGTGTCACACTGCATAATGCTCTGTGTGTCACACTGCATAATGCTCTGGGTGTCACACTGCATAATGCTCTGTGTGTCACACTGCATAATGCTCTGTGTGTCACACTGCATAATGCTCTGGGTGTCACACTGCATAATGCTCTGTGTGTCACACTGCATAATGCTCTGGGTGTCACACTGCATAATGCTCTGTGTGTCACACTGCATAATGCTCTGGGTGTCACACTGCATAATGCTCTGTGCGTCACACTGCATAATGCTCTGGGTGTCACACTGCATAATGCTCTGTGTGTCACACTGCATAATGCTCTGGGTGTCACACTGCATAATGCTCTGTGTGTCACACTGCATAATGCTCTGTGTGTCACACTGCATAATGCTCTGGGTGTCACACTGCATAATGCTCTGGGTGTCACACTGCATAATGCTCTGTGTGTCACACTGCATAATGCTCTGGGTGTCACACTGCATAATGCTCTGTGTGTCACACTGCATAATGCTCTGTGTGTCACACTGCATAATGCTCTGTGTGTCACACTGCATAATGCTCTGTGTGTCACACTGCATCACACTGCATAATGCTCTGTGTGTCACACTGCATCACACTGCATAATGCTCTGTGTGTCACACTGCATAATGCTCTGTGTGTCACTGCATAATGCTCTGGGTGTCACACTGCATAATGCTCTGTGTGTCACTGCATAATGCTCTGGGTGTCACACTGCATAATGCTCTGTGCGTCACACTGCATAATGCTCTGTGTGTCACACTGCATAATGCTCTGTGCGTCACACTGCATAATGCTCTGTGCGTCACACTGCATAATGCTCTGGGTGTCACTGCATAATGCTCTGGGTGTCACACTGCATAATGCTCTGTGTGTCACACTGCATAATGCTCTGTGTGTCACTGCATAATGCTCTGTGTGTCACACTGCATAATGCTCTGGGTGTCACTGCATAATGCTCTGGGTGTCACACTGCATAATGCTCTGGGTGTCACACTGCATAATGCTCTGGGTGTCACTGCATAATGCTCTGTGTGTCACTGCATAATGCTCTGGGTGTCACACTGCATAATGCTCTGGGTGTCACTGCATAATGCTCTGTGTGTCACACTGCATAATGCTCTGTGTGTCACACTGCATCACACTGCATAATGCTCTGGGTGTCACACTGCATAATGCTCTGTGTGTCACACTGCATAATGCTCTGTGTGTCACTGCATAATGCTCTGTGTGTCACTGCATAATGCTCTGTGTGTCACTGCATAATGCTCTGTGTGTCACTGCATAATGCTCTGTGTGTCACTGCATAATGCTCTGTGTGTCACTGCATAATGCTCTGTGTGTCACTGCATAATGCTCTGTGTGTCACACTGCCTCATGGTGTCACACTGCATAATGCTCTGTGTGTCACTGCATAATGCTCTGGGTGTCACTGCATAATGCTCTGTGTGTCACTGCATAATGCTCTGTGTGTCACACTGCCTCATGGTGTCACACTGCATAATGCTCTGTGTGTCACTGCATAATGCTCTGGGTGTCACTGCATAATGCTCTGGGTGTCACTGCATAATGCTCTGTGCGTCACACTGCATAATGCTCTGGGTGTCACTGCATAATGCTCTGGGTGTCACACTGCATAATGCTCTGTGTGTCACACTGCATAATGCTCTGTGTGTCACACTGCATAATGCTCTGTGTGTCACTGCATAATGCTCTGTGTGTCACTGCATAATGCTCTGGGTGTCACTGCATAATGCTCTGGGTGTCACACTGCATAATGCTCTGTGTGTCACTGCATAATGCTCTGGGTGTCACACTGCATAATGCTCTGGGTGTCACTGCATAATGCTCTGGGTGTCACTGCATAATGCTCTGGGTGTCACACTGCATAATGCTCTGTGTGTCACTGCATAATGCTCTGTGTGTCACACTGCATAATGCTCTGTGTGTCACACTGCATAATGCTCTGTGTGTCACTGCATAATGCTCTGGGTGTCACACTGCATAATGCTCTGGGTGTCACTGCATAATGCTCTGGGTGTCACTGCATAATGCTCTGGGTGTCACACTGCATAATGCTCTGGGTGTCACACTGCATAATGCTCTGGGTGTCACACTGCATAATGCTCTGGGTGTCACTGCATAATGCTCTGGGTGTCACTGCATAATGCTCTGGGTGTCACACTGCATAATGCTCTGTGTGTCACTGCATAATGCTCTGTGTGTCACACTGCATAATGCTCTGTGTGTCACTGCATAATGCTCTGGGTGTCACACTGCATAATGCTCTGGGTGTCACTGCATAATGCTCTGTGTGTCACTGCATAATGCTCTGTGTGTCACACTGCATAATGCTCTGGGTGTCACTGCATAATGCTCTGTGCGTCACTGCATAATGCTCTGGGTGTCACTGCATAATGCTCTGGGTGTCACTGCATAATGCTCTGGGTGTCACACTGCATAATGCTCTGTGTGTCACTGCATAATGCTCTGTGTGTCACACTGCATAATGCTCTGTGTGTCACACTGCATAATGCTCTGTGTGTCACACTGCATAATGCTCTGTGTGTCACACTGCATAATGCTCTGTGTGTCACTGCATAATGCTCTGGGTGTCACACTGCATAATGCTCTGGGTGTCACTGCATAATGCTCTGTGTGTCACTGCATAATGCTCTGTGTGTCACACTGCATAATGCTCTGGGTGTCACTGCATAATGCTCTGTGCGTCACTGCATAATGCTCTGGGTGTCACTGCATAATGCTCTGTGCGTCACTGCATAATGCTCTGGGTGTCACTGCATAATGCTCTGTGTGTCACTGCATAATGCTCTGTGTGTCACACTGCATAATGCTCTGTGTGTCACTGCATAATGCTCTGGGTGTCACTGCATAATGCTCTGTGTGTCACACTGCATAATGCTCTGGGTGTCACTGCATAATGCTCTGTGTGTCACTGCATAATGCTCTGGGTGTCACTGCATAATGCTCTGTGTGTCACACTGCATAATGCTCTGGGTGTCACTGCATAATGCTCTGTGCGTCACACTGCATAATGCTCTGTGTGTCACTGCATAATGCTCTGGGTGTCACTGCATAATGCTCTGTGTGTCACACTGCATAATGCTCTGTGTGTCACACTGCATAATGCTCTGTGTGTCACACTGCATAATGCTCTGTGTGTCACTGCATAATGCTCTGTGTGTCACACTGCATAATGCTCTGTGTGTCACTGCATAATGCTCTGTGTGTCACACTGCATCACACTGCATAATGCTCTGGGTGTCACACTGCATAATGCTCTGTGTGTCACACTGCATAATGCTCTGTGTGTCACACTGCATCACACTGCATAATGCTCTGGGTGTCACACTGCATAATGCTCTGGGTGTCACACTGCATCACACTGCATAATGCTCTGTGTGTCACACTGCATAATGCTCTGGGTGTCACACTGCATCACACTGCATAATGCTCTGTGTGTCACACTGCATAATGCTCTGTGTGTCACACTGCATAATGCTCTGTGTGTCACTGCATAATGCTCTGTGTGTCACTGCATAATGCTCTGTGTGTCACACTGCATAATGCTCTGGGTGTCACACTGCATCACACTGCATAATGCTCTGGGTGTCACACTGCATCACACTGCATAATGCTCTGGGTGTCACACTGCATCACACTGCATAATGCTCTGGGTGTCACACTGCATCACACTGCATAATGCTCTGGGTGTCACACTGCATCACACTGCATAATGCTCTGTGTGTCACTGCATAATGCTCTGGGTGTCACACTGCATAATGCTCTGGGTGTCACTGCATAATGCTCTGGGTGTCACTGCATAATGCTCTGGGTGTCACTGCATAATGCTCTGGGTGTCACTGCATAATGCTCTGGGTGTCACACTGCATCACACTGCATAATGCTCTGCGTCATTGCCCCCGCTGTTGCCCCCGCGACCCGACTACGGATAAGCGGTTGAAGATGGATGGATATACAAAAAAAAGTGGACAATAATATTACCAGCAACACAGAGATAGCCCTGTAACTCTTAACCCATTTTGGACGGGAACCCGTTTGTGTTTTAACTAAGCATTATTTAGCTATTGAAAAATAGCAGATCTACAAGCTCATAGCGCGCCACCGAGTGGCGCGCTACGAGCTTGTAGGTCTGCTATTTTTTTTAAATCGTAAAAATGCGGCAAAAATCTTTGAATATATATTCTTTCAGAGGGAACGTTTTTTTAATTTTGACGTCAGGCCTAAATTGTTATATTAAATACATTGTTTTTTATGATCACGGACACATTGCATTTTGTCCGTGTACAGACATGTTGGTGACCCCTGACCTCTGTACAGACATGTTGGTGACCCCTGACCTCTGTACAGACATGTTGGTGACCCCTGACCTCTGTACAGACATGTTGGTGACCTCCTGACCTCTGTACAGACATGTTGGTGACCCCTGACCACTGTACAGACATGTTGGTTACCCCTGACCTCTGTACAGACATGTTGGTGACCTCCTGACCTCTGTACAGACATGTTGGTCACCCCTGTACAGAGTTGGGGTCCGTTACTCAAAAAAGTAATACACTACACAATACACATTACACATTACTTTTGAAAAAAGTAATGCCTTACATTACTTGATTACGCCCTGGAGAAAGTAACTAGTTACACTACTCGTTACATTACTTATGCGTTACTCCATAAAATCGCCTGAGATGCAGTCACATAATTTGCCCCTTAACAAATCTTTATAATCCTAATAAGGAGGACATACACAAGATATTTCTTTATGCTCTTTAATACCAGGTTGTTGAACAAGTGAAGGAATAAAACAAACAATCAAACTCCACTCGCGACAGGGGCCGCTGAAAGCAGCAGCAGGACGCAAGTAACTATAGTAAGTAGTAACTAAAGCAACCAATAACTGTTGTGTGATTACTCAATTTGGAGTAGTGTCGTTACTTACTTGTTACCGACAAAAGTAGTGTAATTACAGTAACTACACTACAAGTAGTGTAGTTACACCCAACTCTGCCCCTGTATACAAGTGTTATATTTGGTCAGCGTATGATGCCAGTCGGTCGGAGGTACAGGCTTCAGGAGTCCCTCAGACTGAAAGGCTTCAGGAGACCCTCAGATTGAAAGGCTTCAGGAGACCCTCAGACTGAAAGGCTTCAGGAGACCCTCAGACTGAAAGGCTTCAGGAGACCCTCAGACTGAAAGGCTTCAGGAGACCCTCAGACTGAAAGGCTTCAGGAGACCCTCAGACTGAAAGGCTTCAGGAGACCCTCAGACTGAAAGGCTTCAGGAGACCCTCAGACTGAAAGGCTTCAGGAGACCCTCAGACTGAAAGGCTTCAGGAGACCCTCAGACTGAAAGGCTTCAGGAGACCCTCAGACTGAAAGTGAATTCTAATATTCTGTATGGAAGCTACAACACAGTGTTCATGTATCCATTCGTAACAAAAGTTCCATCTGTACACTATGGGCTCCATTTTCGTCACCGCTAAACCCCTTAGGCCTATCCCTAAACTTCTTTGCCTTTTTTTACTATTTTGAAAAACATTTTTGAATAGTTCAACTAGCCAATCTACATTGACACGTTGTGAGCTTGTAGACTGGCCATTTTAACTATTCAAAAATGTTTAGCAAAATGGTAAAAAAAGACAAAGAAGTTTAGGGATAAGGGGTTTAGCGGTGACGAAAATGGAGCCCTCAGAGTTCAATTCATATTGAGGATGTTATTGTGGCAAAGACTTGATTGTGTACAGAGTGGGAAGGGAAGACAGCCTGCTTCCCTTCCGTCTCTCATCTAAAGAGAAGGTATATTCTGCCCTCTTGTGGCGATATTATGAATTACACTTATTTCACTTATTTACTGCTATAGATCACACTGCAACCCCTGGCACAGCTATAGATCATCCCCATCGAGGAGCATCGTCCCAACTTGGTGAAATACCTGATTTAAATCATGACAACGTTCTTTACCTGCACGTTATTTTATTAGAGGAAATGAGATACAGAAAACAGCAGTAATTAAACAATTAATAATCACTACACATTCAATACAACAGTCACAAACACAATTTGTTGGGCCGAACAAAGAAATAGAAAGAAGAAAAAAACACTTAATTTTTCTTCGTTGTATTTATTTGTTTGGTCCAAAATATTGTGTTTATTGTCATGATTTGTCACAACTCGAGTTGGCTTTGTCCGCGGCGTAACCGTCTTTAAATAAATACTTTTTGAAATGTCTGAGGAAAAATGCATTGGGAATCATTTCCTGGGCCTGGCGTCGTCATGACAGCTAGGGGGCGAGACTGCAATGCTCTATTTCATCAACACATAAAAAACAGACTAAAATGTTAGGAAGGGACTAGTGGACAAGAGATCCACTATAAGTCATTTGTCAGTATGTGAGTAAATGTACTGTGAGTTTCCATCAGTGTTACAGAGGATAGAGTATGTGAGTAAATGTACTCGGTGAGTTTCCATCAGTGTTACAGAGGATAGAGTATGTGAGTAAATGTACTCCGTGAGTTTCCATCAGTGTTACAGAGGATAGAGCAGGAAACCACTGAATGTGTTGTGGTTGTATTATCCCAGAGCCTGGAGGAACCACCAGCTAACCTCATGTGTGCTGTGTCTCCCTGCTCCATCTCCACCACCACTGCATTAGAGACGTATTCAAACCCTGCATGATTATTGTATCCAAGGTTAAAAATGAGTCGCTGATCATTTCTATACATGAGGATGTCCACATGCTCTGATGATCCATAGGTAGCTGCAGTGAATCTGAAGTAATAAACACCTTTCGCCGGGGCGAGGAAAACCCCTGGAACGAACACACACACACACACACACGCACGTGCGCACACACAAACACACACACATGCATGCACACGCACACACAGGTCATAACGCTCATTTTCATAATTTACATAATCACTTAAAGGTATATTCAGTGATTTGACTTAATTCAAATATCATTTATTTTTTTCTGGATAATCCTCCCTACTATAGAGTGTGCTGACTATATAAGGAGTTCCTCCCTGTCCCCAGTGAGCCCCTGGGGTCAAAAAACCCTAGTTTCAGTTTTGGTGGCGGGTGGCAAAACCTTCATCCAATCAGGATGAGTGGGGCCTTCCTCCAATCATGATCGAGTGGGGGCGGGCCTGTTGCACATGCTGTTGGCCTGTTGCACTTCCCCCCACTGTAGAGCGTGCATGTGCACATTTTGTTACCGGGGCGGACTGGGTGGTTTTCCAAATCACCCAAATCACTGAATGCTCCTTTAATATAAAGCTCATTAACATAATTAACTGAATCACTAAATGTAAAGCTCATTTTCATAATCACTTAATATAAAGCTCATTAACATAATTAACTGAATCACTAAATGTAAAGCTCATTAAAATAATTAACATCATAACTTAATGTAAAGCTCATTAACATAATTAAGTTAATCTCCATATACCTGTAGATGTATTGTAGGCGTTGCCGATGTTAGTGAATACCTTCTTATAAACCAGAGTGGTTGTAGAACTATATGGTCCAACATATCCACCACCACCCAACGCAGCAGAGAAGGCCACCTTTGGTTGGTCTGTCAACACAAGAGATTATCACATTATTTATATCGTTATAAAATATTCCATTCAGTCAGTCAGTCAGTCAGTGAATCCATGGTAGGCCTACCTCTCAGTGAGGCTGAAACCAGGCTAGAGGGTCCATGGTACCTCTCAGTGAGGCTGAAACCAGGCTAGAGGTCATGGTACCTCTCAGTGAGGCTGAAACCAGGCTAGAGGATCCATGGTACCTCTCAGTGAGGCTGAAACCAGGCTAGAGGGTCCATGGTACCTCTCAGTGAGGCTGAAACCAGGCTAGAGGTCATGGTACCTCTCAGTGAGGCTGAAACCAGGCTAGAGGGTCCATGGTACCTCTCAGTGAGGCTGAAACCAGGCTAGAGGTCATGGTACCTCTCAGTGAGGCTGAAGCCAGGCTAGAGGATCCATGGTACCTCTCAGTGAGGCTGAAGCCAGGCTAGAGGATCCATGGTACCTCTCAGTGAGGCTGAAGCCAGGCTAGAGGATCCATGGTACCTCTCAGTGAGGCTGAAGCCAGGCTAGAGGATCCATGGTACCTCTCAGTGAGGCTGAAGCCAGGCTAGAGGATCCATGGTACCTCTCAGTGAGGCTGAAGCCAGGCTAGAGGTCATGGTACCTCTCTGTGAGGCTGAAGCCAGGCTAGAGGTCATGGTACCTCTCAGTGAGGCTGAAGCCAGGCTAGAGGTCATGGTACCTCTCAGTGAGGCTGAAGCCAGGCTAGAGGTCATGGTACCTCTCAGTGAGGCTGAAGCCAGGCTAGAGGGTCCATGGTACCTCTCAGTGAGGCTGAAGCCAGGCTAGAGGATCCATGGTACCTCTCAGTGAGGCTGAAGCCAGGCTAGAGGTCATGGTACCTCTCAGTGAGGCTGAAGCCAGGCTAGAGGTCATGGTACCTCTCAGTGAGGCTGAGGCCAGGCTAGAGGGTCCATGGTACCTCTCAGTGAGGCTGAAGCCAGGCTAGATGATCCATGGTACCTCTCAGTGAGGCTGAAGCCAGGCTAGAGGTCATGGTACCTCTCAGTGAGGCTGAAGCCAGGCTAGAGGTCATGGTACCTCTCAGTGAGGCTGAGGCCAGGCTAGAGGGTCCATGGTACCTCTCAGTGAGGCTGAAGCCAGGCTAGAGGATCCATGGTACCTCTCAGTGAGGCTGAAGCCAGGCTAGAGGTCATGGTACCTCTCAGTGAGGCTGAAGCCAGGCTAGAGGTCATGGTACCTCTCAGTGAGGCTGAAGCCAGGCTAGAGGTCATGGTACCTCTCAGTGAGGCTGAAGCCAGGCTAGAGGATCCATGGTACCTCTCAGTGAGGCTGAAGCCAGGCTAGAGGGTCCATGGTACCTCTCAGTGAGGCTGAAGCCAGGCTAGAGGGTCCATGGTACCTCTCAGTGAGGCTGAAGCCAGGCTAGAGGGTCCATGGTACCTCTCAGTGAGGCTGAAGCCAGGCTAGAGGATCCATGGTACCTCTCAGTGAGGCTGAAGCCAGGCTAGAGGATCCATGGTACCTCTCAGTGAGGCTGAAGCCAGGCTAGAGGTCATGGTACCTCTCAGTGAGGCTGAAGCAAGGCTAGAGGATCCATGGTACCTCTCAGTGAGGCTGAAGCCAGGCTAGAGGTCATGGTACCTCTCAGTGAGGCTGAAGCCAGGCTAGAGGATCCATGGTACCTCTCAGTGAGGCTGAAGCCAGGCTAGAGGTCATAGTACCTCTCAGTGAGGCTGAGGCCAGGCTAGAGGATCCATGGTACCTCTCAGTGAGGCTGAAGCCAGGCTAGAGGATCCATGGTACCTCTCAGTGAGGCTGAAGCCAGGCTAGAGGTCATGGTACCTCTCAGTGAGGCTGAAGCCAGGCTAGAGGATCCATGGTACCTCTCAGTGAGGCTGAAGCCAGGCTAGAGGGTCCATGGTACCTCTCAGTGAGGCTGAAGCCAGGCTAGAGGGTCCATGGTACCTCTCAGTGTGAAGCCAGGCTAGAGGGTCCATGGTACCTCTCAGTGAGGCTGAAGCCAGGCTAGAGGATCCATGGTACCTCTCAGTGAGGCTGAAGCCAGGCTAGAGGGTCCATGGTACCTCTCAGTGAGGCTGAAGCCAGGCTAGAGGGTCCATGGTACCTCTCAGTGAGGCTGAAGCCAGGCTAGAGGTCATGGTACCTCTCAGTGAGGCTGAAGCCAGGCTAGAGGCTGAATTGGAACTGAAGGTGCGTTCAGAGCTGAAGATATGTTTCCAGTCACTTCAGTTCATGTGTTCATTTGTCACTGTATTTGTTCATGTCAATAGTTTTTTTTTTCAATTTCGGATTTGTGTAGGATTGTGTAAGAGAGGGTTAAAAATGAACCTCATGGGACCTTTTTTTAGCCCGTTAAGACAAAAAAATCTAACGTTCCATCTAGACTTCTAGTCAAACACACATTATTCTGGCCATGAAGTGCAAATTTCAAATTGTGTCAAACTGTCCTCTCATGGACTATAAGACATTGTTCAACACTGTCCTCTCATGGACTATAAGACATTGTTCAACACTGTCCTCTCATGGACTATAAGACATTGTTCAACACTGTCCTCTCATGGACTATAAGACATTGTTCAACATTGTCCTCTCATGGACTATAAGACATTGTTCAACATTGTCCTCTCATGGACTAAAAGACATTGTTCAAGATTGTCCTCTCATGGACTATAAGACATTGTGTCAAACTGTCCTCTCATGGACTATAAGACATTGTTCAACACTGTCCTCTCATGGACTATAAGACATTGTTCAACACTGTCCTCTCATGGACTATAAGACATTGTTCAACACTGTCCTCTCATGGACTAGAAGACATTGTTCAACACTGTCCTCTCATGGACTATAAGACATTGTTCAACACTGTCCTCTCATGGACTATAAGACATTGCTCAACACTGTCCTCTCATGGACTAGAAGACATTGTTCAACACTGTCCTCTCATGGACTATAAGACATTGTTCAACACTGTCCTCTCATGGACTATAAGACATTGTTCAACACTGTCCTCTCATGGACTATAAGACATTGTTCAACACTGTCCTCTCATGGACTAGAAGACATTGTTCAACACTGTCCTCTCATGGACTAGAATACATTGTTCAACACTGTCCTCTCATGGACTATAAGAAATTGTTCAACACTGTCCTCTCATGGACTATAAGACATTGTTCAACATTGTCCTCTCATGGACTATAAGACATTGTTCAACATTGTCCTCTCATGGACTAAAATACATTGTTCAAGATTGTCCTCTCATGGACTATAAGACATTGTGTCAAACTGTCCTCTCATGGACTATAAGACATTGTTCAACACTGTCCTCTCATGGACTATAAGACATTGTTCAACACTGTCCTCTCATGGACTGTAAGACATTGTTCAACATGTCCTCTCATGGACTATAAGACATTGTTCAACACTGTCCTCTCATGGACTATAAGACATTGTTCAACATTGTCCTCTCATGGACTATAAGACATTGTTCAACATTGTCCTCTCATGGACTAAAATACATTGTTCAAGATTGTCCTCTCATGGACTATAAGACATTGTGTCAAACTGTCCTCTCATGGACTATAAGACATTGTTCAACACTGTCCTCTCATGGACTATAGGACATTGTTCAACACTGTCCTCTCATGGACTATAAGACATTGTTCAACACTGTCCTCTCATGGACTATAAGACATTGTTCAACACTGTCCTCTCATGGACTAGAAGACATTGTTCAACACTGTCCTCTCATGGACTAGAAGACATTGTTCAACACTGTCCTCTCATGGACTATAAGACATTGTTCAACACTGTCCTCTCATGGACTAGAATACATTGTTCAACACTGTCCTCTCATGGACTATAAGACATTGTTCAACACTGTCCTCTCATGGACTATAAGACATTGTTCAACACTGTCCTCTCATGGACTATACGACATTGTTCAACACTGTCCTCTCATGGACTATAAGACATTGTTCAACACTGTCCTCTCATGGACTAGAAGACATTGTTCAACACTGTCCTCTCATGGACTAGAAGACATTGTTCAACACTGTCCTCTCATGGACTAGAAGACATTGTTCAACATTGTCCTCTCATGGACTATAAGACATTGTTCAACATTGTCCTCTCATGGACTAAAAGACATTGTTCAAGATTGTCCTCTCATGGACTATAAGACATTGTGTCAAACTGTCCTCTCATGGACTATAAGACATTGTTCAACACTGTCCTCTCATGGACTATAAGACATTGTTCAACATGTCCTCTCATGGACTATAAGACATTGTTCAACACTGTCCTCTCATGGACTATAAGACATTGTTCAACACTGTCCTCTCATGGACTATAAGACATTGTTCAACACTGTCCTCTCATGGACTATAAGACATTGTTCAACATTGTCCTCTCATGGACTATAAGACATTGTTCAACATTGTCCTCTCATGGACTAAAATACATTGTTCAAGATTGTCCTCTCATGGACTATAAGACATTGTGTCAAACTGTCCTCTCATGGACTATAAGACATTGTTCAACATGTCCTCTCATGGACTATAAGACATTGTTCAACACTGTCCTCTCATGGACTATAAGACATTGTTCAACACTGACATCTCATGGACTATAAGACATTGTTCAACACTGTCCTCTCATGGACTATAAGACATTGTTCAACACTGTCCTCTCATTGACTATAAGACATTGTTCAACACTGTCCTCTCATGGACTATAAGACATTGTTCAACACTGTCCTCTCATGGACTATAAGACATTGTTCAACACTGTCCTCTCATGGACTATAAGACATTGCTCAACACTGTCCTCTCATGGACTAGAAGACATTGTTCAACACTGTCCTCTCATGGACTAGAAGACATTGTTCAACACTGTCCTCTCATGGACTATAAGACATTGTTCAACACTGTCCTCTCATGGACTATAAGACATTGTTCAACACTGTCCTCTCATGGACTAGAAGACATTGTTCAACACTGTCCTCTCATGGACTATAAGACATTGTTCAACACTGTCCTCTCATGGACTAGAATACATTGTTCAACACTGTCCTCTCATGGACTATAAGAAATTGTTCAACACTGTCATCTCATGGACTATAAGACATTGTTCAACATTGTCCTCTCATGGACTAAAATACATTGTTCAAGATTGTCCTCTCATGGACTATAAGACATTGTGTCAAACTGTCCTCTCATGGACTATAAGACATTGTTCAACACTGTCCTCTCATGGACTATAAGACATTGTTCAACACTGTCCTCTCATGGACTATAAGACATTGTTCAACATGTCCTCTCATGGACTATAAGACATTGTTCAACACTGTCCTCTCATGGACTATAAGACATTGTTCAACATTGTCCTCTCATGGACTATAAGACATTGTTCAACATTGTCCTCTCATGGACTAAAATACATTGTTCAAGATTGTCCTCTCATGGACTATAAGACATTGTTCAACACTGTCCTCTCATGGACTATAAGACATTGTTCAACACTGTCCTCTCATGGACTATACGACATTGTTCAACACTGTCCTCTCATGGACTATAAGACATTGTTCAACACTGTCCTCTCATGGACTATACGACATTGTTCAACACTGTCCTCTCATGGACTATAAGACATTGTTCAACACTGTCCTCTCATGGACTATAAGACATTGCTCAACACTGTCCTCTCATGGACTAGAAGACATTGTTCAACACTGTCCTCTCATGGACTAGAAGACATTGTTCAACACTGTCCTCTCATGGACTATAAGACATTGTTCAACACTGTCCTCTCATGGACTATAAGACATTGTTCAACACTGTCCTCTCATGGACTATAAGACATTGTTCAACACTGTCCTCTCATGGACTAGAAGACATTGTTCAACACTGTCCTCTCATGGACTAGAATACATTGTTCAACACTGTCCTCTCATGGACTATAAGAAATTGTTCAACACTGTCCTCTCATGGACTATAAGACATTGTTCAACATTGTCCTCTCATGGACTATAAGACATTGTTCAACATTGTCCTCTCATGGACTAAAATACATTGTTCAAGATTGTCCTCTCATGGACTATAAGACATTGTGTCAAACTGTCCTCTCATGGACTATAAGACATTGTTCAACACTGTCCTCTCATGGACTATAAGACATTGTTCAACACTGTCCTCTCATGGACTGTAAGACATTGTTCAACATGTCCTCTCATGGACTATAAGACATTGTTCAACACTGTCCTCTCATGGACTATAAGACATTGTTCAACATTGTCCTCTCATGGACTATAAGACATTGTTCAACATTGTCCTCTCATGGACTAAAATACATTGTTCAAGATTGTCCTCTCATGGACTATAAGACATTGTGTCAAACTGTCCTCTCATGGACTATAAGACATTGTTCAACACTGTCCTCTCATGGACTATAGGACATTGTTCAACACTGTCCTCTCATGGACTATAAGACATTGTTCAACACTGTCCTCTCATGGACTATAAGACATTGTTCAACACTGTCCTCTCATGGACTAGAAGACATTGTTCAACACTGTCCTCTCATGGACTAGAAGACATTGTTCAACACTGTCCTCTCATGGACTAGAATACATTGTTCAACACTGTCCTCTCATGGACTATAAGAAATTGTTCAACACTGTCCTCTCATGGACTATAAGACATTGTTCAACACTGTCCTCTCATGGACTAGAATACATTGTTCAACACTGTCCTCTCATGGACTATAAGACATTGTTCAACACTGTCCTCTCATGGACTATAAGACATTGTTCAACACTGTCCTCTCATGGACTATACGACATTGTTCAACACTGTCCTCTCATGGACTATAAGACATTGTTCAACACTGTCCTCTCATGGACTAGAAGACATTGTTCAACACTGTCCTCTCATGGACTAGAAGACATTGTTCAACACTGTCCTCTCATGGACTAGAAGACATTGTTCAACATTGTCCTCTCATGGACTATAAGACATTGTTCAACATTGTCCTCTCATGGACTAAAAGACATTGTTCAAGATTGTCCTCTCATGGACTATAAGACATTGTGTCAAACTGTCCTCTCATGGACTATAAGACATTGTTCAACACTGTCCTCTCATGGACTATAAGACATTGTTCAACATGTCCTCTCATGGACTATAAGACATTGTTCAACACTGTCCTCTCATGGACTATAAGACATTGTTCAACACTGTCCTCTCATGGACTATAAGACATTGTTCAACACTGTCCTCTCATGGACTATAAGACATTGTTCAACATTGTCCTCTCATGGACTATAAGACATTGTTCAACATTGTCCTCTCATGGACTAAAATACATTGTTCAAGATTGTCCTCTCATGGACTATAAGACATTGTGTCAAACTGTCCTCTCATGGACTATAAGACATTGTTCAACATGTCCTCTCATGGACTATAAGACATTGTTCAACACTGTCCTCTCATGGACTATAAGACATTGTTCAACACTGACATCTCATGGACTATAAGACATTGTTCAACACTGTCCTCTCATGGACTATAAGACATTGTTCAACACTGTCCTCTCATTGACTATAAGACATTGTTCAACACTGTCCTCTCATGGACTATAAGACATTGTTCAACACTGTCCTCTCATGGACTATAAGACATTGTTCAACACTGTCCTCTCATGGACTATAAGACATTGCTCAACACTGTCCTCTCATGGACTAGAAGACATTGTTCAACACTGTCCTCTCATGGACTAGAAGACATTGTTCAACACTGTCCTCTCATGGACTATAAGACATTGTTCAACACTGTCCTCTCATGGACTATAAGACATTGTTCAACACTGTCCTCTCATGGACTAGAAGACATTGTTCAACACTGTCCTCTCATGGACTATAAGACATTGTTCAACACTGTCCTCTCATGGACTAGAATACATTGTTCAACACTGTCCTCTCATGGACTATAAGAAATTGTTCAACACTGTCATCTCATGGACTATAAGACATTGTTCAACATTGTCCTCTCATGGACTAAAATACATTGTTCAAGATTGTCCTCTCATGGACTATAAGACATTGTGTCAAACTGTCCTCTCATGGACTATAAGACATTGTTCAACACTGTCCTCTCATGGACTATAAGACATTGTTCAACACTGTCCTCTCATGGACTATAAGACATTGTTCAACATGTCCTCTCATGGACTATAAGACATTGTTCAACACTGTCCTCTCATGGACTATAAGACATTGTTCAACATTGTCCTCTCATGGACTATAAGACATTGTTCAACATTGTCCTCTCATGGACTAAAATACATTGTTCAAGATTGTCCTCTCATGGACTATAAGACATTGTGTCAAACTGTCCTCTCATGGACTATAAGACATTGTTCAACACTGTCCTCTCATGGACTATAGGACATTGTTCAACACTGTCCTCTCATGGACTATAAGACATTGTTCAACACTGTCCTCTCATGGACTATAAGACATTGTTCAACACTGACATCTCATGGACTATAAGACATTGTCCAACACTGTCCTCTCATGGACTATAAGACATTGTTCAACACTGTCCTCTCATGGACTATAAGACATTGTTCAACACTGTCCTCTCATGGACTATACGACATTGTTCAACACTGTCCTCTCATGGACTATAAGACATTGTTCAACACTGTCCTTCATGGACTAGAAGACATTGTTCAACACTGTCCTCTCATGGACTAGAAGACATTGTTCAACATTGTCCTCTCATGGACTATAAGACATTGTTCAACATTGTCCTCTCATGGACTAAAAGACATTGTTCAAGATTGTCCTCTCATGGACTATAAGACATTGTGTCAAACTGTCCTCTCATGGACTATAAGACATTGTTCAACACTGTCCTCTCATGGACTATAAGACATTGTTCAACATGTCCTCTCATGGACTATAAGACATTGTTCAACATTGTCCTCTCATGGACTATAAGACATTGTTCAACATTGTCCTCTCATGGACTAAAATACATTGTTCAAGATTGTCCTCTCATGGACTATAAGACATTGTGTCAAACTGTCCTCTCATGGACTATAAGACATTGTTCAACACTGTCCTCTCATGGACTATAGGACATTGTTCAACACTGTCCTCTCATGGACTATAAGACATTGTTCAACACTGTCCTCTCATGGACTATAAGACATTGTTCAACACTGACATCTCATGGACTATAAGACATTGTTCAACACTGTCCTCTCATGGACTATAAGACATTGTTCAACACTGTCCTCTCATTGACTATAAGACATTGTTCAACACTGTCCTCTCATGGACTATAAGACATTGTTCAACACTGTCCTCTCATGGACTATAAGACATTGTTCAACACTGTCCTCTCATGGACTATAAGACATTGCTCAACACTGTCCTCTCATGGACTAGAAGACATTGTTCAACACTGTCCTCTCATGGACTAGAAGACATTGTTCAACACTGTCCTCTCATGGACTATAAGACATTGTTCAACACTGTCCTCTCATGGACTATAAGACATTGTTCAACACTGTCCTCTCATGGACTATAAGACATTGTTCAACACTGTCCTCTCATGGACTATAAGACATTGTTCAACACTGTCCTCTCATGGACTAGAATACATTGTTCAACACTGTCCTCTCATGGACTATAAGAAATTGTTCAACACTGTCCTCTCATGGACTATAAGACATTGTTCAACATTGTCCTCTCATGGACTATAAGACATTGTTCAACATTGTCCTCTCATGGACTAAAATACATTGTTCAAGATTGTCCTCTCATGGACTATAAGACATTGTGTCAAACTGTCCTCTCATGGACTATAAGACATTGTTCAACACTGTCCTCTCATGGACTATAAGACATTGTTCAACACTGTCCTCTCATGGACTATAAGACATTGTTCAACATGTCCTCTCATGGACTATAAGACATTGTTCAACACTGTCCTCTCATGGACTATAAGACATTGTTCAACATTGTCCTCTCATGGACTATAAGACATTGTTCAACACTGTCCTCTCATGGACTATAAGACATTGTTCAACATTGTCCTCTCATGGACTAAAATACATTGTTCAAGATTGTCCTCTCATGGACTATAAGACATTGTGTCAAACTGTCCTCTCATGGACTATAAGACATTGTTCAACACTGTCCTCTCATGGACTATAGGACATTGTTCAACACTGTCCTCTCATGGACTATAAGACATTGTTCAACACTGTCCTCTCATGGACTATAAGACATTGTTCAACACTGTCCTCTCATGGACTATAAGACATTGTTCAACACTGACATCTCATGGACTATAAGACATTGTTCAACACTGTCCTCTCATGGACTATAAGACATTGTTCAACACTGTCCTCTCATGGACTATAAGACATTGTTCAACACTGTCCTCTCATGGACTATAAGACATTGTTCAACACTGTCCTCTCATGGACTATAAGACATTGTTCAACACTGTCCTCTCATGGACTATAAGACATTGCTCAACACTGTCCTCTCATGGACTAGAAGACATTGTTCAACACTGTCCTCTCATGGACTAGAAGACATTGTTCAACACTGTCCTCTCATGGACTATAAGACATTGTTCAACACTGTCCTCTCATGGACTATAAGACATTGTTCAACACTGTCCTCTCATGGACTAGAAGACATTGTTCAACACTGTCCTCTCATGGACTAGAAGACATTGTTCAACACTGTCCTCTCATGGACTAGAATACATTGTTCAACACTGTCCTCTCATGGACTATAAGAAATTGTTCAACACTGTCCTCTTATGGACTATAAGACATTGTTCAACACTGTCCTCTCATGGACTAGAATACATTGTTCAACACTGTCCTCTCATGGACTATAAGACATTGTTCAACACTGTCCTCTCATGGACTATAAGACATTGTTCAACACTGTCCTCTCATGGACTATACGACATTGTTCAACACTGTCCTCTCATGGACTATAAGACATTGTTCAACACTGTCCTCTCATGGACTAGAAGACATTGTTCAACACTGTCCTCTCATGGACTAGAAGACATTGTTCAACACTGTCCTCTCATGGACTATAAGACATTGTTCAACACTGTCCTCTCATGGACTATAAGACATTGTTCAACACTGTCCTCTCATGGACTAGAAGACATTGTTCAACACTGTCCTCTCATGGACTATAAGACATTGTTCAACACTGTCCTCTCATGGACTATAAGACATTGTTCAACACTGTCCTCTCATGGACTATAAGACATTGTTCAACACTGTCCTCTCATGGACTATAAGACATTGTTCAACACTGTCCTCTCATGGACTAGAAGACATTGTTCAACACTGTCCTCTCATGGACTATAAGACATTGTTCAACCCTGTCCTCTCATGGACTATAAGACATTGTTCAACACTGTCCTCTCATGGACTATAAGACATTGTTCAACACTGTCCTCTCATGGACTATAAGACATTGTTCAACACTGTCCTCTCATGGACTATAAGACATTGTTCAACACTGTCCTCTCATGGACTATAAGACATTGTTCAACACTGTCCTCTCATGGACTAGAAGACATTGTTCAACACTGTCCTCTCCATGCATGCATTGACTGAACATCACTGTGGTCTGATTACCATCACTTTCTGATTTCAAGTCTTCAAGTCTGGTCTGGAGGCTCTGGACCTGGTCTTCACTGGTACTGAGTCTGGTCTGGAAGCTCTGGACCTGGTCTTCACTGGTACTGAGTCTGGTCTGGAGGCTCTGGACCTGGTCTTCACTGGTACTGAGTCTGGTCTGGAGGCTCTGGACCTGGTCTTCACTGGTACTGAGTCTGGTCTGGAGGCTCTGGACCTGGTCTTCACTGGTACTGAGTCTGGTCTGCAGGGCTTCAACCTGCTTCTGGCTGGCAGTCAATTGGGCAGCCATTTCTGGAAAACATTTCAGAGAGAATGCTTTTAAACACATTTCAGCCTGTACCTTTACACAGTCTGTACCTTTACACAGTCTGTACCTTTACACAGTCTGTACCTTTACACAGCCTGTACCTTTACACAGCCTGTACCTTTACACAGTCTGTACCTTTACACAGCCTGTACCTTTACACAGTCTGTACCTTTAAACAGTCTGTACCTTTACACAGCCTGTACCTTTACACAGTCTGTACCTTTACACAGTCTGTACCTTTACACAGTCTGTACCTTCAGTCTGTACCTTTACACAGTCTGTACCTTCAGTCTGTACCTTTACACAGCCTGTACCTTTACACAGTCTGTACCTTTACACAGCCTGTATCTTTACACAGCCTGTACCTTTACACAGTCTGTACCTTTACACAGTCTGTACCTTTACACAGCCTGTACCTTTACACAGCCTGTACCTTTACACAGTCTGTACCTTTACACAGCCTGTACCTTTACACAGTCTGTACCTTTACACAGTCTGTACCTTTACACAGTCTGTACCTTTACACAGCCTGTACCTTCAGTCTGTACCTTCACACAGTCTGTACCTTTACACAGTCTGTACCTTTACACAGTCTGTACCTTTACACAGCCTGTACCTTCAGTCTGTACCTTTACACAGTCTGTACCTTCACACAGTCTGTACATTTACACAGTCTGTACCTTCAGTCTTCAGGTTGCATTTTTGGCACAACAAGCATGTCGTCTCTTGACGTTTCTAACCAGCGTTTTATTATGCCATAGGTTCCATCTGGTGATGGTCGATGGTCAGTTGGTGGTGTTTGTGAGGTATTATGATGATACCAGTGATAATGGTCAGTTGGTGGTGTTTGTGAGGTATTATGATGATACCAGTGATAATGGTCAGTTGGTGGTGTTTGTGAGGTATTATGATGATACCAGTGATAATGGTCAGTTGGTGGTGTTTGTGAGGTATTATGATGATACCAGTGATAATGGTCAGTTGGTGGTGTTTGTGAGGTATTGTGATGATACCAGTGATAATGGTCAGTTGGTGGTGTTTGTGAGGTATTATGATGATACCAGTGATAATGGTCAGTTGGTGGTGTTTGTGAGGTATTATGATACCAGTGATAATGGTCAGTTGGTGGTGTTTGTGAGGTATTATGATGATACCAGTTATAATGGTCAGTTGGTGGTGTTTGTGAGGTATTATGATGATACCAGTGATAATGGTCAGTTGGTGGTGTTTGTGAGGTATTATGATGATACCAGTGATAATGGTCAGTTGGTGGTGTTTGTGAGGTATTATGATGATACCAGTGATAATGGTCAGTTGGTGGTGTTTGTGAGGTATTGTGATGATACCAGTGATAATGGTCTGTTGGTGGTGTTTGTGGGGTATTATGATGATACCAGTGATAATGGTCTGTTGGTGGTGTTTCTGAGGTATTATGATGATACCAGTGATAATGGTCAGTTGGTGGTGTTTGTGAGGTATTATGATGACTCCAGTGATAATTGTCAGTTGGTGGTGTTTGTGGGGTATTGTGATGATACCAGTGATAATGGTCAGTTGGTGGTGTTTGTGAGGTATTATGATGATACCAGTGATAATGGTCAGTTGGTGGTGTTTGTGAGGTATTGTGATACCAGTGATAATGGTCAGTTGGTGGTGTTTGTGAGGTATTATGATGATACCAGTGATAATGGTCAGTTGGTGGTGTTTGTGAGGTATTATGATGATACCAGTGATAATGGTCAGTTGGTGGTATTTGTGAGGTATTATGATGATACCAGTGATAATGGTCAGTTGGTGGTGTTTGTGAGGTATTATGATGATACCAGTGATAATGGTCAGTTGGTGGTGTTTGTGGGGTATTGTGATGATACCAGTGATAATGGTCAGTTGGTGGTGTTTGTGGGGTATTATGATGATACCAGTGATAATGGTCAGTTGGTGGTGTTTGTGAGGTATTGTGATGATACCAGTGATAATGGTCAGTTGGTGGTGTTTGTGGGGTATTGTGATGATACCAGTGATAATGGTCAGTTGGTGGTGTTTGTGGGGTATTGTGATACCAGTGATAATGGTCAGTTGGTGGTGTTTGTGAGGTATTATGATGATACCAGTGATAATGGTCAGTTGGTGGTGTTTGTGAGGTATTATGATGATACCAGTGATAATGGTCAGTTGGTGGTGTTTGTGAGGTATTGTGATACCAGTGATAATGGTCAGTTGGTGGTGTTTGTGAGGTATTGTGATACCAGTGATAATGGTCAGTTGGTGGTGTTTGTGAGGTATTATCATAACAGTGATAATGGTCAGTTGATGGTGTTTGTGAGGTATTATGATGATACCAGTGATAATGGTCAGTTGGTGGTGTTTGTGAGGTATTATGATGATACCAGTGATAATGGTCAGTTGGTGGTATTTGTGAGGTATTATGATGATACCAGTGATAATGGTCAGTTGGTGGTGTTTGTGGGGTATTGTGATGATACCAGTGATAATGGTCAGTTGGTGGTGTTTGTGGGGTATTGTGATGATACCAGTGATAATGGTCAGTTGGTGGTGTTTGTGGGGTATTGTGATGATACCAGTGATAATGGTCAGTTGGTGGTGTTTGTGAGGTATTGTGATACCAGTGATAATGGTCAGTTGGTGGTTTTTGTGAGGTATTATGATGATACCAGTGATAATGGTCAGTTGGTGGTGTTTGTGAGGTATTATGATGATACCAGTGATAATGGTCAGTTGGTGGTATTTGTGAGGTATTATGATGATACCAGTGATAATGGTCAGTTGGTGGTGTTTGTGGGGTATTATGATGATACCAGTGATAATGGTCAGTTGGTGGTGTTTGTGAGGTATTATGATGATACCAGTGATAATGGTCAGTTGGTGGTGTTTGTGGGGTATTGTGATGATACCAGTGATAATGGTCAGTTGGTGGTGTTTGTGGGGTATTATGATGATACCAGTGATAATGGTCAGTTGGTGGTGTTTGTGGGGTATTGTGATGATACCAGTGATAATGGTCAGTTGGTGGTGTTTGTGGGGTATTGTGATACCAGTGATAATGGTCAGTTGGTGGTGTTTGTGAGGTATTATGATGATACCAGTGATAATGGTCAGTTGGTGGTGTTTGTGAGGTATTGTGATACCAGTGATAATGGTCAGTTGGTGGTGTTTGTGAGGTATTGTGATACCAGTGATAATGGTCAGTTGGTGGTGTTTGTGAGGTATTATCATAACAGTGATAATGGTCAGTTGATGGTGTTTGTGAGGTATTATGATGATACCAGTGATAATGGTCAGTTGGTGGTGTTTGTGAGGTATTATGATGATACCAGTGATAATGGTCAGTTGGTGGTATTTGTGAGGTATTGTGATGATACCAGTGATAATGGTCAGTTGATGGTGTTTGTGAGGTATTATGATGATACCAGTGATAATGGTCAGTTGGTGGCGTTTGTGAGGTATTATGATGATACCAGTGATAATGGTCAGTTGGTGGTGTTTGTGGGGTATTGTGATGATACCAGTGATAATGGTCAGTTGGTGGTGTTTGTGGGGTATTGTGATGATACCAGTGATAATGGTCAGTTGGTGGTGTTTGTGGGGTATTGTGATGATACCAGTGATAATGGTCAGTTGGTGGTGTTTGTGAGGTATTGTGATACCAGTGATAATGGTCAGTTGGTGGTTTTTGTGAGGTATTATGATGATACCAGTGATAATGGTCAGTTGGTGGTGTTTGTGAGGTATTATGATGATACCAGTGATAATGGTCAGTTGGTGGTGTTTGTGAGGTATTATGATGATACCAGTGATAATGGTCAGTTGGTGGTGTTTGTGAGGTATTGTGATGATACCAGTGATAATGGTCAGTTGGTGGTGTTTGTGAGGTATTATGATGATACCAGTGATAATGGTCAGTTGGTGGTGTTTGTGAGGTATTGTGATACCAGTGATAATGGTCAGTTGGTGGTTTTTGTGAGGTATTATGATGATACCAGTGATAATGGTCAGTTGGTGGTGTTTGTGAGGTATTATGATGATACCAGTGATAATGGTCAGTTGGTGGTGTTTGTGAGGTATTATGATGATTCCAGTGATAATGGTCAGTTGGTGGTGTTTGTGAGGTATTGTGATGATACCAGTGATAATGGTCAGTTGGTGGTGTCTGTGAGGTATTATGATGATACCAGTGATAATGGTCAGTTGGTGGTGTTTGTAAGCTATTATGATGATACCAGTGATAATGGTCTGTTGGTGGCGTTTGTGAGGTATTATGATGATACCAGTGATAATGGTCAGTTGGTGGCGTTTGTGAGGTATTATGATGATACCAGTGATAATGGTCAGTTGGTGGTGTTTGTGAGGTATTATGATGATACCAGTGATAATTGTCAGTTGGTGGTGTTTGTGAGGTATTATGATGATACCAGTGATAATGGTCAGTTGGTGGTGTTTGTGAGGTATTATGATGATACCAGTGATAATGGTCAGTTGGTGGTGTTTGTGAGGTATTATGATGATTCCAGTGATAATGGTCAGTTGGTGGTGTTTGTGAGGTATTGTGATGATACCAGTGATAATGGTCAGTTGGTGGTGTTTGTAAGCTATTATGATGATACCAGTGATAATGGTCTGTTGGTGGCGTTTGTGAGGTATTATGATGATACCAGTGATAATGGTCAGTTGGTGGCGTTTGTGAGGTATTATGATGATACCAGTGATAATGGTCAGTTGGTGGTGTTTGTGAGGTATTATGATGATACCAGTGATAATTTTTCTCTGTACAATGTGTTTTCCCACCATCCCCATACTTTCCCCCTCATGCCGTCCTAGTCACTACTTCCCCCGTCTCAGAAATCCCTCAAATCTCATCTATCCAGCTCGTTCACCCAGTCACCACATGGTGGTGGAGGGAGGCCTCTGGAACTGCCATGCAGCTACCAAAAAGAAAATGCCTGAATTCATTTCAGGCCACGCCTCCCTCAAGTCTCTGCATTTCCTTGCTCTGACTGAAACCTGGATTACCCCAGACAATTCTGCAACCCCGGCTGCCCTCTCTGTTTCCCACAAGTTTACCCACACCCCTCGCCCAACAGGTGCAGGGGGTGGCACAGGACTACTAATGTCCCCCAAATGGAATTTCCGTGTCTTAAATCTCTCTCACCTTTCTCTGTCCACATTTGAATTCCATGCTATCTCAATATCACAACCAGTCCCCCTCACCCTCATTGTGCTCTATCGCCCCCCAGGAACTCTTGGGAACTTCCTGGAAGAACTAGATTCCCTGATTAGTTCATTTCCGGAAGATGGCACCCCCCTGATCCTACTGGGCGATTTCAACCTACCTACAGCAGAGAAGTATCTTCCCGTTACATCCCTTCTGGCCTCATTTGACCTCTCACTATCTCCCTCCCCTCCCACTCACAAGGCTGGTAATGTTTTGGACCTTGTGTTCTCCAGAGCCTGCTCTCCCTCTACACTCTCTGTTACTCCGTTAATTAGGTCTGACCACCACTTCATAACCTTCTCCCTCTCTCTCTCCACCCTCCCGCCTAAACCCACTAACCCTCCTAACGTCACCACCCGACGCAATCTCAAATCCCTAAACCCCTCCTCCCTCTCATCCTCTATTCTCTCCTCTCTACCCTCCCTGGAGTCCTTCCTCTCTCTCTCACCTGACTCTGCAACCTCATCCTTCTTCTCCGCTATCTCATCTGCATTCGACCAACACTGCCCGCTCTCATCCAGGCCAGCTCGCTCATGTCCACCGGCTCCCTGGTTATCTGAAACTCTCAGATCTGAACGAACACCTCTAAGGGCAGCCGAAAGGAAATGGCGCAAGACAAAGCTACCTGATGACCTATCCCACTTTCACTCACTCCTCTCTGCCTTCTCCCTCTCACTAACCACTGCTAAAACCTCTTTCTACCACACCAAAATCCAATCCTGTACTTCTAACCCAAGGAAGCTCTTCTCCACTTTCTCCTCCCTCCTTAAGCCCCCTCCCCCCACCCAACCTTCATCCCTCACTGCTGATGTTTTTGTCAACTACTTCGAGAAGAAGGTTGACGATATCAGCAGCTCCTTCCCCCCCCTCCCCCATAAAGTGGCATCTGACTCAACCAACACTAACCCCAACACACCACGCATGTCCTCCTTCTCTCCTCTTTCCCCAGACGAGGTCCTACAACTAGTGACTTCCACTAGACCTACCACCTGTCCTCTCGACCCTGTCCCGTCTCCAATCTTCCAGACCATCGCACCTGATCTGCTCCCCTTCATCACCTCCATCATCAACACCTCAGTAACCTCAGGCTGCGTCCCATCTGCCCTCAAGTCAGCCAGAGTAACACCACTCCTCAAGAAACCAACCCTTGACCCCTCAGATGTCAAGAACTACAGACCGGTATCACTCCTTTCATTTCTATCAAAAAGCATTGAACGTGTTGTCTCCAACCAGCTCTCTCTCCATCTCTCACATAACAACCTGCTAGATCCCAACCAGTCCGGATTCAAAAAAGCCCACTCCACAGAAACTGCCCTGCTGGCAGTCACAGAAGCACTACATGCTGCCCAGGCTGCTTCCCACTCTGCAGTCCTGATTCTCCTAGACCTATCAGCAGCATTTGACACAGTGAACCACCAGCTGCTCCTAGACACCCTAGCGGATCTAGGCATCGGCGGGACGGCACTAAAGTGGTTCTCCTCTTACCTCACCGACCGGACCTACCAGGTCTCCTGGAAAGGTCTGTTATCATCCCCCCGAACCCTCCAAACTGGGGTCCCACAGGGATCTGTACTTGGTCCCCTCCTTTTCTCACTGTACACTAAATCCCTTGGCACTATCATCTCTGCCCACAATATATCCTATCACTGTTATGCCGATGACACACAACTGTTTCTATCCTTCCCCCCCTCTGCCACCCAGGTGGAAGAGCGCATCACTGCTTGCCTGGCTGACATCTCACAGTGGATGTCCTCCAACCACCTCAAGCTGAACCCAGACAAGACTGAGCTTCTCTTCTTCCCAGCTAAGTCCTGCCCGATGCGGGAGCTAACTATTTCCGTAGACAACGCCCTGGTAACGTCTGTCCCAACAGCCAGGAACCTTGGTGTTGTCCTGGACAGTCAGCTCTCGTTCAAAACTCACATCACAGCTGTCACTCGATCCTGTAGGTTCACACTCTATAACATACGACGAATTAGACCGTTCCTCACCCAGGAATCATCCCAGCTCCTAATCCAGACAACAGTCCTGTCAAAACTTGACTATTGTAACTCTCTCCTTACTGGCCTACCGGCATGTGCACTGAAGCCTCTCCAACTGATCCAAAATGCCGCAGCTCGCTTGGTCTTCAACCAGCCAAAATTCTCACATGTCTCCCCCCTGCTCCGCTCCCTGCACTGGCTCCCGGTCGCTGCCCGCACAGAATACAAAACTCTGATGTTGGCATTTAAAGCAACCAAAGGTATGGCTCCCCCATATCTTGCCAGCATGATTGAACCCTACAAACCCTCCCGCGCACTCAGATCAGCCAACGCAGGGAAGCTGGAAGTACCCTCACTAAAAACGCCGGGACAACGCTCCACACGTCCCAAACTCTTCTCCCTTCTGGCCCCAAAACTGTGGAACGCACTTCCCGTTGCAATCAGAACTGCAGCATCACTCCCGATCTTCCGCCGTAGTCTGAAAACCCACCTTTTCAGACTCCATCATGGCCCATAGCACTTACCCTACCCCCTTAGACAGCACTTCTTAGACTTATATAGCATTTGAAACAGACTTATAGCATGTCATGTAGACAGCACAATAAGTGCACTGTATGTAGTCATAGCACTTCATAGTATATATGTACAGCATAGTATAGCACATATGTGTAGTTTATATGTATAGTGTCATTATATAGATATGTTCTAGTTATAGTTTATATGTATAGTGTCATTATATAGATATGTTCTAGTCACGGTCTTAGCTTACGCATGTTTCGCGATAAATGCATTTTGTTACATATGTGATGTATTCCCATGCTTTTTGTTCTTGCCTATTGTAAGTCGCTCTGGATTAAGAGCGTCTGCTAAATGCCTAAATTGTAAATTGTAAATTGATAATGGTCAGTGGGTGGTGTTTGTGAGGTATTGTGATGATACCAGTGATAATGGTCAGTTGGTGGTGTTTGTGAGGTATTATGATGATACCAGTGATAATGGTCAGTTGGTGGCGTTTGTGAGGTATTATGATGATACCAGTGATAATGGTCAGTTGGTGGCGTTTGTGAGGTATTATGATGATACCAGTGATAATGGTCAGTTGGTGGCGTTTGTGAGGTATTATGATGATACCAGTGATAATGGTCAGTTGGTGGTGTTTGTGGGGTATTGTGATGATACCAGTGATAATGGTCAGTTGGTGGTGTTTGTGAGGTTTTATGATGATACCAGTGATAATGGTCAGTTGGTGGTGTTTGTGAGGTATTGTGATACCAGTGATAATGGTCAGTTGGTGGTGTTTGTGAGGTATTATGATGATACCAGTGATAATGGTCAGTTGGTGGTGTTTGTGAGGTATTGTGATACCAGTGATAATGGTCAGTTGGTGGTGTTTGTGAGGTATTATGATGATACCAGTGATAATGGTCAGTTGGTGGCATTTGTGAGGTATTATGATGATACCAGTGATAATGGTCAGTTGGTGGTGTTTGTGGGGTATTGTGATGATACCAGTGATAATGGTCAGTTGGTGGCGTTTGTGAGGTATTATGATACCAGTGATAATGGTTTGTTGGTGGTGTTTGTGGGGTATTGTGATGATACCAGTGATAATGGTCAGTTGGTGGTGTTTGTGAGGTATTGTGATGATACCAGTGATAATGGTCAGTTGGTGGTGTTACCGTGTTTGTGAGGTATTATGATGATACCAGTGATAATGGTCAGTTGGTGGTGTTTGTGAGGTATTATGATGATACCAGTGATAATGGTCAGTTGGTGGTGTTTGTGGGGTATTGTGATGATACCAGTGATAATGGTCAGTTGGTGGCGTTTGTGAGGTATTGTGATGATAAAAAGTTTATTTTTTTATTTTTATTTTTATTCTTTTCAGATCTCCAGTTCTAGGAAACACAGAATGGGGGGGGGGGGACTTTTTTATTGTTTCCA
>NW_027638590.1:0-12143 GCF_951216825.1 Electrona antarctica
CCATCAATCAGTCGAGTCATGTTTGATAATTATGTGGTTTGATAATCTGCCTCCAAACATAATGGAAGTCTTTGGACTCCATCCACCAGCTTTTCCTCCAATTACTCTCTCTCTCTCTCTCTCTCTCTCTCTCTCTCTCTCTTCCTCTTGCCACTTTAAGGTTTAATTTAATCCACAACGAGAGCCAGCCTTGCATCGATTAGATCAATGCACAACAGGTGTGCGGTTACACCCAGCTCACAGTCCAATTGGTTTGGACTCCGACCAGGCTGTGACTGACTCCTTCAATCAGCCATCATCAGCCCCACACACACACACACACCACAGACTGAGACATTTTGTTATACCAAAGTCCTTCCATGGCCGTTGGACCTCAGAACCTCTCATTCATAACCGCTCAGGTCCATTCTGAACCGTTCAGGAATCGGACCATCTCATTCACTGCCAAGGACGACTTTGGCGACTTTCTTTTTTCCAAAGAAATTGTTCAGTGTCTCTTTTTGGTGTCTGAAGTTAAAACAAACCTTCACCGCCGTTGGGTCGTTGCTGCAGTTTCTCTGTCCATCTGTTACAGAATAGAGGGTCTCCCTGTGACCTGTACAGAGATGTCATGTCCATCCTGTTACATAATAGAGGGTCTCCCTGTGACCTGTACAGAGATGTCATGTCCACCCTGTTACAGAATAGAGGGTCTCCCTGTGACCTGTACAGAGATGTCATGTCCATCCTGTTACATAATAGAGGGTCTCCCTGTGACCTGTACAGAGATGTCATGTCCATCCTGTTACAGAATAGAGGGTCTCCCTGTGACCTGTACAGAGATGTCATGTCCACCCTGTTACAGAATAGAGGGTCTCCCTGTGACCTGTACAGAGATGTCATGTCCACCCTGTTACATAATAGAGGGTCTCCCTGTGACCTGTACAGAGATGTCATGTCCATCCTGTTACATAATAGAGGGTCTCCCTGTGACCTGTACAGAGATGTCATGTCCACCCTGTTACAGAATAGAGGGTCTCCCTGTGACCTGTACAGAGATGTCATGTCCATCCTGTTACATAATAGAGGGTCTCCCTGTGACCTGTACAGAGATGTCATGTCCATCCTGTTACATAATAGAGGGTCTCCCTGTGACCTGTACAGAGATGTCATGTCCATCCTGTTACAGAATAGAGGGTCTCCCTGTGACCTGTACAGAGATGTCATGTCCACCCTGTTACAGAATAGAGGGTCTCCCTGTGACCTGTACAGAGATGTCATGTCCATCCTGTTACATAATAGAGGGTCTCCCTGTGACCTGTACAGAGATGTCATGTCCATCCTGTTACATAATAGAGGGTCTCCCTGTGACCTGTACAGAGATGTCATGTCCACCCTGTTACAGAATAGAGGGTCTCCCTGTGACCTGTACAGAGATGTCATGTCCATCCTGTTACATAATAGAGGGTCTCCCTGTGACCTGTACAGAGATGTCATGTCCATCCTGTTACAGAATAGAGGGTCTCCCTGTGACCTGTACAGAGATGTCATGTCCATCCTGTTACAGAATAGAGGGTCTCCCTGTGACCTGTACAGAGATGTCATGTCCATGTGTTACAGAATAGAGGGTCTCCCTGTGACCTGTACAGAGATGTCATGTCCATCCTGTTACAGAATAGAGGGTCTCCCTATGTGACCTGTACAGAGATGTCATGTCCACCCTGTTACAGAATAGAGGGTCACCCTGTGACCTGTACAGAGATGTCATGTCCATCCTGTTACAGAATAGAGGGTCTCCCTGTGACCTGTACAGAGATGTCATGTCCATCTGTTGCAGAACAGAGGGACTCCCTGTGACCTGTACAGAGATGTCATGTCCATCCTGTTACAGAACAGAGGGACTCCCTGTGACCTGTACAGAGATGTCATGTCCATCCTGTTACAGAACAGAGGGACTCCCTGTGACCTGTACAGAGATGTTTATGTCCATCTGTTGCAGAACAGAGGGACTCCCTGTGACCTGCAGTGCAGAGATGTCATTGGTTTAGTACTGTAGGTGGTGAGCTTTGCTCACTGGAACAGGGCCCTTCATGGTCCTCATCATGTACTACCGACGTCATCCTCAGAGTGGTTGGTTGGTATAGATGTACGTCCTGCAACCAATCATACTCTGTTTTATGGCGTTGCTGTAAAGCTGAGTGGCGCCCACCATTTACTGCACGCACGCACGCACGCATGCACGCATGCATGCATGCACGAGGAAGTTCACCACAGGCTGAAACACTTTGACAAACAGATAAGCTGACTATTGATTGCTTATTATTGCTGACAGACAGACAGACAGACAGACAGACAGACAGACAGACAGACAGACAGACAGACAGACAGACAGACAGACAGACAGACAGACAGACAGACAGACAGACAGACAGAAAACCACAATTCAAATGAGACGATTCTCGCTTTGTGTTTTTGAGGAGAACATCTCTCTTGATCGATCTCTCTCTCTCTCTCTCTCTCTCTCTCTCTCTCTCTCTCTCTCTCTCGTTATGAATTCTCCTTGCTTGGCGTAGCGGAGGCCAGGCCAGTTCTTTTAGTTTAGTATGCAGCCTCTCTTCAAGGACAGCCTTGTTAAGAAAGGCTATTGAGCTGAGCTGTGGAGCATTAGCCAAAAGCTAAGCAGGGGATCACATCTCCCTGCCTCTCTCTCTCTCTCTCTGCCTCCCTCTCTCGCTCTCTCACTCTCTGCCTCCCTCCCTCCCTCCTTCCCTCTCTCTCTCTCTCTGCCTCCCTCTCTCGCTCTCTCTCTCTCTGCCTCCCTCCCTCCTTCCCTCTCTCTCTCTCTCTCTGCCTCCCTCTCTCGCTCTCTCTCTCTCTGCCTCCCTCCCTCCCTCCCTCCTTCCCTCTCTCTCTCTCTCTCTGCCTCCCTCCCTACCTCCTTCCCTCTCTCTCTCTCTCTCTCTCTCTCTCCTCTGCTGTGCTCCATTAATGATGTATTAGTTTATTAGGAACAGAGGATATTGGTCCAGGGACCCCTGCTACTGACTTCATCATTGCAGCACCACCACTGAGGACAGGAAATCTACTGGGGAGTAGAGTGGGGAGTATATCTACTGGGGAGTAAATCTACTGGGGAGTAGAGTGGGGAGTATATCTACTGGGGAGTAAATCTACTGGGGAGTAGAGTGGGGAGTAAATCTACTGGGGAGTAGAGTGGGGAGTATATCTACTGGGGAGTAAATCTACTGGGGAGTAGAGTGGGGAGTATATCTACTGGGGAGTAGAGTGTACATATCATTGCTGTCGAGCAGAAACCTCTCGTCTCCATATTTGGTATTCTTTTAACGATCATCATAATACACACAAAAACATCTAAAGTCGAAAATCCACCTTTTGAGCTTCAAGTAGTAGATTTTGATGTTTATGAATCCTGAAAAGTAATCGTTTTGGAGATATGAGGTTTCCACCCGACAGAGAGCATACACTGTAGATGTTCAGAGGGATTTACACACACACACACACACACACACACACACACACACACACACACACACACACACACACACACACACACACACACACACACACACACACACGTTGGGTATTGCTATAGGCTATACTTGAGAGGACAAGGACATCAATGTGGAATCTATCCTTAAACAGGTCTGTGGATTATAACCTTATTTTCCTTAATATAGCATGAAGTGAGTCGCGATGTCCAGGCAAAGTCCTTCTTTTATTCAATCAAGGCATATCCCATAGTTACATCAAGTTACACGCATCAAGTCATCAGGCATCAATTCCATACAGCATTCAGGCCAGGCCAAGCCTGTCCTCTCCGTTCTCCAACCAACCAACCAACCAACCTTCCTAACCCTTCTCTTCTGTGTCCCATCTTATACAATTCTAACATGTGGGTGTCACTGTGTGTGTGTGTGTGTGTGTGTGTGTGTGTGTGTGTGTGTGTGTGTGTGTGTGTGTGTGTGTGTCAGTTAAGTCAAAGACCCCCGCCTGTGACAGGCACTATAATAATAGAATGCCTAGAGTCAACTGTAGCCTCCTATCATAAAGGTTGGCCCAGGTCAACCAGGAAGCCCCAGGTGGTCTTCCTGAATAGCCTAGGTATTTCTACAGCTGCCGTAAGGCAAGGCTGTGGTCGCTGACCCTACCCACAGATAGCCTTTAGTCACTTTGGTAACTTGGCTCTCCCAAATACTTCAAGTCAAGGAGTAAAACCTACAATTTGGAATGACTGTCTTTCACCCCCGAGAGTGGCTTCCTGCCTGTGGACCAGTTGATATGCAAATAGACTTCAGTTTAAGGCACATTGTTAAGACACTAGAGAAATGGCTTACAGAAGTTATATGTACAATTGTGACTAACCATGTAGTTATGATTCATAATACACCACATATTCCCCCCTACTAATAGTCCTTAATACTATTAGTATAAAATATGAATCATAACTTCTGCCCAAAATATTAATTTTCCAAAAAATGTCCACTTTTTTCCTTTTTCCCCAAAAATCCCCAAATGTTAAAATTAAACTGAATCCCCTTTTGTAGGTACCTCTTCCCCCCTGGACACTATTCAGAAACTGAAACAGTTAACACAAAAACTCAAAAACAAAACTAGTATGATCAAACCTAAAACAAAATGAACAAAATCAAAAGCTATGTTATTTGACATCTGTTAGACAGTGAGAGAGGCTGATCCCTGTAATAAGAATAACATTCCCTTCTCCCCCCTTCTTAGTTAGTGAGCAACTTTCATGGAATAATGGATGAATGGCCCTGCAGAAACCATCCATCCGACACTCGGAAAGTTGCACACAAACTAAGAGCTAACATGTAATACTCATGGTGAGTTTCAACCTGTATCAATATTATATGTGACTATTAACATAGTAACATTATACTGACTCCATCAGTTCAACATTGTCTGCAATATATTACTCGATAACCTAAAGCCTACGGGTTACTTCATCCTGTTTTAGTACTTGGTAATGTTCAGTACTTTGGTCTGTTCCACCCATATAAACAAGCACACAGAGGCGACCCCTGTGAACCCTGCCACCCCAGGCAGACGAGTCAATTTAGTGCATGTGTATACAGGTTCCAATACCAACTCACTCACATCTTCTGACGTTAACTCATTATCCTAATGTAGGCCTATTTTAACTGACAATTAAACAACATTTGTATTACTAACTAGAATATAATTCTCATTTTTTAATTGGATTTCACTGTGATACTTAAGGAAGTTATCTAAAATGAACTCATATTATTACCATTAACTATTATTTTTAAACAAATCAACCAAAACCTTTTCATTCCTAAACTGAAGTACCCCCTTTCTTTCCCTAAACTAAACCTCAAAGTGTCAAAAGCCCAAATGGGGCGACAATACATTGGGTCAGTGTCAGATGACAGCTAGGTGACAGATCAAAAGCCATGTGCTTTCAACAACACAGAGAGGGGCGTCTTAGCGTGCAGCCTCTCAGAGTCTCTCGCTGTGGTCCCTGGTCACACTGTCCAGAAAAATGACCAAATGTACCACAGTTATGGCAAACTCCTTTCAGTCTCGAAATATATCCTTGCTTTGAAGAATACGGCTGTACTCCCCATGGTGCAGCCCATTGATAGGATGACACCTGTTGTTGACTTGGTGATGCCCTCATTCTCCATGGCAGCACTTCTGACTGCTGCTGCTGAAAAGGTGCAACTTCTGGCTGAATCAGTCTCTCTCCTTGAATCTTTTTCAGCTTTTCTGCTTGTAGTGACACCGTGTTCTCATTCATTTGTCGAACAAGGTCCAAAGCTTTGAGTATTTCGGACTCCTGTTTTTTCCGGAACAGGTCGACGCAGTGAGCAATATGGTCTGTGTAGGTTTCCAAAGGCAGTGTTGAAAGGGAGACCATCTCCTCTAATTTAGTCTGCACGGACCAGGGCAAACCTTTCAGAATCTTGTCCCTAACCAGGGCCCTCTCGCGACCTGGACGGCTGGCATCGTTCCCCGTTACATCCATCCACGTCTGGTGCACACGGGCTACATATGAGCGTGGATTCTCGTTGTCAGCCAAAGAGTCAATCAAAATCCTGTCAGGATTGAGGTCTGTGGGGTAAAGTTCCCTTAGTGCACGATCCAGGAACCCCTTGTGTCCCACATACAAATCTGCGTCTCCTACAGTGGTGTTGACATAAGCCTGCATTCCCACACGGATCAGGAGGCTATTCAACTTCTGCATTCCCACAAGGTGTGCTAATAATTGTTTCATATCCCCTACGGTTAGCTGAGAACCCACCATAAGTACGTCGAGTTTGGCCATCCATGCGTAAGCCCCCTCCTGCAGTGGCGGCAACTTTGTCACCAAGTCCGTCATGTCCATATTAGACCATGGTCTGTAGTCAAGATTCTGTCCTCGGACAACCACAGGCAGTATTTTAATGGGCGCAATCATCACCTCCTCTTGTTCGCTTTCGTTGAAGTCCTCTTTCCTCGTCCTCTTACTCCCACTTGTCCTCTCATGACTTTGAATCCTTTTCCTCCGGTCGGTCTGTGTAGGCCTAACCTTCTCGTCAGGGTCAGAATCAGAAAGAGAGTCCGAATCAGAGTCAATGTTCATGTCCGCGCCAGGGCGGGCTGCCCTTCTGTAGATTTCATCACCTCCACGTGAACTGTCTCTGTGGCTGTGCGCAGCCTTGTCACTGAGATCACCGATCAACTGTTTCTCCCTCACTGAAAGTTCATTCAACTGCGTCTCAATCATACGCAGAAAATGTCTGTGTGCCCTCGTCGACACAGTCAATTCACTGATCAAGTCCATTTTCAGGCGCCGGACCGATCCCAGCTCCTCTTTAATACAGTCTGCTTGTAGCCCAGGTTTTGACTGCTCAGATGTTCTCACGTCCCTGTTGTCCACCTCAGTCTGTGCTGAGTTGTTGCTGTGATCCTCAGTGTCAATGCACTGGTTGTCTGTGCTGCAATCAGCGGAAATCTTCTCATCGGGCAGTACTGACACAGGAGACAATGGTACGAACAATTTCCTGCTCATGTCCTCACTGTCAATATGACTCGTTCTCAGCTGTCGACCTATTTTTACTTGAATCTTCAATCTTCGTCTTCGACCTTCTTTACAAAACAAGTCTAAAACTGATAGTTCTTCTTGCCTTTTCCTTACTCTCTCTTTTGTCGTCTGATCTGTTCTGTACGCACACACAATAGTCTTCATAATTCTAAGGACTTCTACATCGAAAGAGCCCCCTTTTGGCCATGGCCTGTCAGGCCAACGCTGATGCCATTTTTCTGAAATTCTGGAAATATTCTTAGATGAGTATTTGTTTTGCACAATGTGCACTGGAGTACCCTCTGCGGCCATAACTACTAAATTGTAGATAATCTCACTCACTGTCATAAATTCTGGGTGATACACTCTGTACTCTGACTGCAGTCTCCTCTCACCTCACACAGACACGCATACTCATTTGCATACTAGCCCCAAAGAATGAGTAGATAGTCTACAAACTCATGTAAAAACATGTAATACTTTCTCTCTCACCATTCACACAGGAAAGTGTAAAATAAAGAAATGAGAAAACTACTGACAGTGACAAAGAAATATAGAAATGCCTCTATATTTCTTTTTTAGACTAGCAAGTCAAATCACTGACTGAGGGAAGAGATTGACCCCCCTGCATGCACTCTAAGCAACTGTTTTGTCCCAGAATCAAATTACCCCTGCAGGCTATATTTTTTGACTAAAATAAAAAACCTGTATGCTTAACCATCCAAATTAACCTATCTAATTTTACAAAGGATAAATGAAATATCCTAACTGTGATGATTTACAATGAGAAATGTATTCTCATACTAAACTCTAAATTAAGCTTGAACCCCAAATTAAACCCAATTTAACCTGAATTAAATCCCCAATTTAATATCTATATTCCTCCCCCCTCTGAAACATGTTTCACACGTTTCAGAAATACCCAAAAGAAAAAAATTATACCAGAAGCCAGCCCAAATTAAACCACCCAAATAAAAAGTTAAATTCTCCCCACTACCATGCCCTGAGACAAAGGAAGACCCCCCAGCGTGTGTGTCCCCAGAAGAGAAACACAGACACTGTCCCTCTGCACTGTAAACCAGGAGAGCACCGGTGAACCAAGAATAAATGCCAAATCACCCCCAAAAAACAATTTATACAGCCATGATAACCAAAATTACCAGTGACCGCACAATTAAAATAGCAACAAATGGACTAAAGTGAGAACTATTTGGCATTCAATCACAGCTCAATGATGACCGACCAGCCCTAACACATAATATGAACATAGACCCACAGACACAAACAGACAGACAAAGCACATACGCCCACAATCATACTGTACCATGCACACACTATCGCTCAACTCAAACTCCTAAACTCCCTAACAGAAGCTCACTCCTCAGTCCTCACGTAACACCAGGCCTCAACAACAGACTCGTCTCAGCATCATTGTCAGTCTTGGGGCCGCAGAACTCACTCCAAAAAAAAAAGAAAAATTTAGGGAAATCCACAGATCCTTCGCAGGTTCGGTTTCCGTGCCGTAGAATATCCCTCCACGTCATCAAGACCACGCCGGGCGCCACTTGTGGAATCTATCCTTAAACAGGTCTGTGGATTATAACCTTATTTTCCTTAATATAGCATGAAGTGAGTCGCGATGTCCAGGCAAAGTCCTTCTTTTATTCAATCAAGGCATATCCCATAGTTACATCAAGTTACACGCATCAAGTCATCAGGCATCAATTCCATACAGCATTCAGGCCAGGCCAAGCCTGTCCTCTCCGTTCTCCAACCAACCAACCAACCAACCTTCCTAACCCTTCTCTTCTGTGTCCCATCTTATACAATTCTAACATGTGGGTGTCACTGTGTGTGTGTGTGTGTGTGTGTGTGTGTGTGTGTGTGTGTGTGTGTGTGTGTGTGTGTGTGTGTGTGTCAGTTAAGTCAAAGACCCCCGCCTGTGACAGGCACTATAATAATAGAATGCCTAGAGTCAACTGTAGCCTCCTATCATAAAGGTTGGCCCAGGTCAACCAGGAAGCCCCAGGTGGTCTTCCTGAATAGCCTAGGTATTTCTACAGCTGCCGTAAGGCAAGGCTGTGGTCGCTGACCCTACCCACAGATAGCCTTTAGTCACTTTGGTAACTTGGCTCTCCCAAATACTTCAAGTCAAGGAGTAAAACCTACAATTTGGAATGACTGTCTTTCACCCCCGAGAGTGGCTTCCTGCCTGTGGACCAGTTGATATGCAAATAGACTTCAGTTTAAGGCACATTGTTAAGACACTAGAGAAATGGCTTACAGAAGTTATATGTACAATTGTGACTAACCATGTAGTTATGATTCATAATACACCACATCAACATTTTTTAGGACGAGGGTCCTTGAAACTAAAAACGTCTTCCCGTTGATTTATGACTAAACTGCATTGGATGTGGAATAAACCCTCCAGGACGTTGCAACGTTTTACCCATCTATCTACTCCCTGTCCCCTCTTTAATATTTCATATTTTGCAGAATGATGAAGACTTCCAAACGCTTTTTTTTTTTTGCCCCAAAGATTTATGTCACTTAAAGTATCGAATGAATGCCCCCCCCCCCCCCCCCTGTATTCATATACTTCTATAAATTCATATATTTCTCTCTCTCTCTCTCTCTCTCTCTCTCTCTCTCTCTCTCTCTGCCCATCTCTCTTTCTCTCTGCATGGTTGCCTTTATTTACCTACATGTCATTGCTCGAGTGCCCACACACACACACACACACACACACAAATCTCAGATGCAGTGCCCAGTTTAGAAAGGCCTTGAAAACCAGCCAGCCATTCCATCACTACCAGAATGTGTAGTGTGTGTGTGTGTGTGTGTGTGTGTGTGTGTGTGTGTGTGTGTGTGTGTGTGTGTGTGTGTGTGTGTGTGTGTGTGTGTGTGTGTGTGTGTGTGTGTGTGTGTGTGTGTGTGTGTGTGTGTGTGTGTGTGTGTGTGTGTGTGTGTTTACCATGATATAAGGCTTCTCTCTCCGTCCTCACAGGAATGGGATGAGGAGCGATGTTTCTCATGGAGATCCAGGCACTTTATACTTTATCTTTGGCCTTCGGTCGTCCCTCTCTCTTTCTCTCTCTTTCTCTCTCTCTCTTTCTCTCTCTCTCTGTCTCTCTCTGTCTCTCTCTCTCTCTCTCTCTCTCTCTCTCTCTCTCTCTCTCTCTCTCTCTCTCTCTGTCTCTCTCTCTCTCTCTCTCTCTGGCTCTCCTCTGTGTTTATAAAACAACATGGAGCAGTGATGATATTCCATTGGAACATTGGACTAAAGGACGAGGGTTTGTCATTGTGTGTTTATCTCAGGCGAGGTCACTGCCAATGGGGCGGCAGTGAATGGAATGTGTGTGAAGGGGAGAATGTAATGCACAGTCCATGTAAAGCTCTTATTCACTATCTCCATATTCTAACTTTTTTTTGCACAAATTAATTAATTAGTTAATTAATTACTTTACCCAAATATATTTCCAAACATAGCCGATCCAGATCTGCATTTTTTTGGCAAACGTTCTGCCCAGACTATGCTGGTGTTGAAGTGGTTAAAGGATAACTTTTCAACCTATCTTCATATACTAGGTCCTCACTAATAATCATGATAAAATGGCACCATTTTTCTCTTCTCAGTCTGTGTCTCATAGGAGGGCTGTGGGCAGTTCAGAAACCCGTCCACCAGTGACATCACCGTATATCGGCAGATATCATGAGAACGATGGCTTCCATTTTTGCATTGCAACTTTTCAGGACTAGAAAGCCTGCAGTTTCTATTAGCTTGGATTCCCCATCGATGATGTCACTGGTGGATGGGTTTCTGAACTGCCCACAGCCCTCCTATGAACACAGACTGAGTAGGAAAAAATGGTGCCATTTTATCATGATTATTAGTGAGGACCTAGGTATATGGTTGAAAAGTGGTCCTTTAACAAAAGTGGCATTTTTAGAGTTTTAAGCATATTTAGATTATCGCGATAATACTATGGTAAATAATTGTCCTGACGATACCCGTGACATGAACTTGTCGTAACATTGTCCCATCCCTAGTTTCTAGGTAACTTGTCGTAACATTGTCCCATCCCTAGTTTCTAGGGTAACTTGTCGTAACATTGTCCCATCCCTAGTTTCTAGGTAACTTGTCGTAACATTGTCCCATCCCTAGTTTCTAGGTAACTTGTCGTAACATTGTCCCATCCCTAGTTTCTAGGTAACTTGTCGTAACATTGTCCCATCCCTAGTTTCTAGGTAACTTGTCGTAACATTGTCCCATCCCTAGTTTCTAGGTAACTTGTCGTAACATTGTCCCATCCCTAGTTTCTAGGTAACTTGTCGTAACATTGTCCCATCCCTAGTTTCTAGGTAACTTGTCGTAACATTGTCCCATCCCTAGTTTCTAGGTAACTTGTCGTAACATTGTCCCATCCCTAGTTTCTAGGTAACTTGTCGTAACATTGTCCCATCCCTAGTTTCGAGCTTGTCGACCATGCACGTTACTTTTGCTACTGTACTTTTGAATCCTGAAAAGTACAGTTGGGTGCCACCGATATTGTCCCTTATCATTTGACCCATTTAGGCCTGACCTCAAAACTTTTAAAAATCATTCTAAATCCTGAAAAAATCCTTCTACATTTTCACGATTTTTCAAAAATAGCAGACCTACAAGCTCGTAGCGCGCCACTCGGTGGCGCGCTATGAGCTTGTAGATCTGCTATTTTTCAATAGCTAAATTATAACATAATGTTTAAAACACCAAAAGGGGTTCCCGCCCAAAATGGGTTAACTGTCCTTTTGCGCAGATCACGCAAACCTCAGCAAAAAGAAAAGGACAATATCGATGGCCTCCAACTGTAACAGTTTTGGTAATATGAGGTTTCCACCCGTCACTATTATGATTGATTGATTATGATTTGATTTGCTTCATTACAGCTGGTGCTGTTTTTTCGGGGTTTTTTTTAACCAAAGCATATTGTACTGACTGTCACAAATAACAGACACAGCGTGACAGATAACAGCAGGCAATACCAGCACAGTCAGACACAGATTGTGCCTTCACTCTGCCTGTCCCGACATCGTGCCATCACCTGTCTATTAA
>NW_027638589.1:0-10130 GCF_951216825.1 Electrona antarctica
CTCTCTCTCTCTCT
The DNA here is from genome assembly GCF_951216825.1 of Electrona antarctica. NCBI lineage: Eukaryota > Metazoa > Chordata > Actinopteri > Myctophiformes > Myctophidae > Electrona > Electrona antarctica. The sequence goes on from NW_027638589.1 coordinate 15, forward strand.
CTCTCTCTCTCTCTCTCTGTGTCGCTCTCTCTCTCTGTGTGTGTCTCTCCCCCCCCCCCCCCCCCTCAGGGACCCTTCTCATTGTGCTCCTTTGTACGTGAGGATCCCTGTCCTCATTGCACCCTCACCGCACACCTGTGTGTGTGTGTGTGCGTGCACACAAGTCCTTATTTTTGTACATCGATGTGTGAGAGTCTGAATGATTAAGCCGTGTGTGTGTGTGTGTGTGTGTGTGTGTGTGTGTGCGTGTGCGTGTGCGCACCCTTTTCCAATGCATTGAAACGGACAACATCACATTTAGCATTGAATGCTCCAGTAGACGCGTCTACTGACCTACCAGATCTCAGCACGCTGCATTCTGTGCGGTTGATCACAGCTACCAGCCACGACGATGCTGGTTAAAACCCATATGAGTCAAATGGTCAAACCAAATGGGCTTCCATTGGAAATGCATTGGAGCGGCCATTATACACAGACACAAGACAAACGCAAGACAGGTGTCTTGAATGTGTGAACGCAGCCCAGTAAGGGCATACGGTATGTCAACCCCACCCGCTCACCTCCGCCCCACCCCCTCCTGGTGCTGCGGCCATCTTGGATCCTAAACACAATATAAACAATTGGAGAGGGGTGGGGCCGAGAAAGGCCCTTATTGGGGTTTATGATCAAAATAAGACACATATTGATGACACCTGTGATGTGACAATAAAACTGATTCTGCTCTCTCTCTCTCTCTCTCTCTCTCTCTCTCTCAGGGGGAGGCCGTGGGGAGGGTGTGTCTAAAGGAGAGGGGGCGGGACGTTCTAGTCCTGCAGAGGGTGACACCATCGGTGACATCATCGACGTCGGACCGCCCCTCGCCGACGTCGTCGTCGGGAGGCGGAGCCAGGGAGGAGGAGAGTGAAAAGAGGTGAGATAGTTATTGGGATTTTTTGTGTGATTTTGAGCGGTGCTCCAATGACTGGCTTTGTGTGTCCCTATGTGTCTCTCTGTGTGTGTCTGTGTCCCTATGTCTCTCTCTGTGTCTGTGTCCCTATGTCTCTCTCTGTCTATGTGTCCCTATGTCTCTCTCTGTCTATGTGTCCCTATGTCTCTCTCTCTGTCTGTGTCCCTATGTCTCTCTCTGTCTATGTGTCCCTATGTCTCTCTCTGTCTGTGTCCCTATGTCTCTCTCTCTGTCTGTGTCCCTATGCCTCTCTCTGTCTGTGTCCCTATGTCTGTCTCTCTCTGTCTGTGTCCCTATGTCTGTCTCTCTCTGTATGTGTCCCTATGTCTCTCTCTCTGTTTGTGTCCCTATGCCTCTCTCTGTCTGTGTCCCTATGTCTGTCTCTCTCTGTCTGTGTCCCTATGTCTCTCTCTGTATGTGTCCCTATGTCTGTGTGTCTGTGTCCCTATGTCTGTGTGTCTGTGTCCCTATGTCTCTCTCTCTGTCTGTGTCCCTATGTCTCTCTCTGTCTGTGTCCCTATGCCTCTCTCTGTCTGTGTCCCTATGTCTGTCTGTCTCTCTCTGTCTGTGTCCCTATGTCTCTCTCTCTGTCTGTGTCCCTATGTCTCTCTCTGTCTGTGTCCCTATGCCTCTCTCTGTCTGTGTCCCTATGTCTGTCTCTCTCTGTCTGTGTCCCTATGTCTGTCTCTCTCTGTATGTGTCCCTATGTCTGTCTCTGTATGTGTCCCTATGTCTGTCTCTGTCTGTGTCCCTATGCTTCTCTCTGTCTGTGTCCCTATGCCTCTCTCTGTCTGTGTCCCTATGCCTCTCTCTGTCTGTGTCCCTATGTCTGTCTCTCTCTGTCTGTGTCCCTATGTCTGTCTCTGTCTGTGTCCCTATGCCTCTCTCTGTCTGTGTCCCTATGTCTGTCTCTCTCTGTCTGTGTCCCTATGTCTCTCTCTGTCTGTGTCCCTATGTCTGTCTCTCTCTGTCTGTGTCCCTATGTCTCTGTCTGTGTCCCTATGTCTGTCTCTCTCTGTCTGTGTCCCTATGTCTGTCTCTCTCTGTCTGTGTCCCTATGTCTGTCTCTCTCTGTATGTGTCCCTATGTCTGTCTCTCTCTGTATGTGTCCCTATGTCTGTCTCTGTATGTGTCCCTATGTCTGTCTCTGTCTGTGTCCCTAAGCCTCTCTCTGTCTGTGTCCCTATGCCTCTCTCTGTCTGTGTCCCTATGTCTGTCTCTGTCTGTGTCCCTATGCCTCTCTCTGTCTGTGTCCCTATGTATGTCTCTCTCTGTATGTGTCCCTATGTCTCTCTCTGTCTGTGTCCCTATGCCTCTCTCTGTCTGTGTCCCTATGTCTCTCTCTGTCTGTGTCCCTATGCCTCTCTCTGTCTGTGTCCCTATGTCTGTCTCTCTCTGTATGTGTCCCTATGTCTGTCTCTCTGTCTGTGTCCCTATGCCTCTCTCTGTCTGTGTCCCTATGTCTCTCTCTGTCTGTGTCCCTATGCCTCTCTCTGTATGTGTCCCTATGTCTGTCTCTCTCTGTATGTGTCCCTATGTCTGTCTCTGTATGTGTCCCTATGTCTGTGTGTCTGTGTCCCTATGTCTGTGTGTCTGTGTCCCTATGTATGTGTGTATGTGTCCCTATGTCTCTATCTGTGTCTGTGTCCCTATGTCTGTGTGTCTGTGTCCCTATGTCTCTCTCTGTGTCCGTGTCCCTATGTCTCTCTCTGTGTCTGTGTCCCTCTGTCTCTCTGTCTGTGTCGTCCCTATGTCTCTCTCTGTGTCTGTGTCCCTATGTCTCTCTCTGTGTCTGTGTCCCTATGTCTCTCTCTGTCTGTGTCCCTATGTCTATCTCTGTCTGTGTCCCTATGTCTCTCTCTGTGTCTGTGTCCCTATGTCTGTCTCTCTCTCTCTGTGTGTCTGTCTGTCTGTCTGTCTGTCTGTCTGTCTGTCTGTCTGTCTGTCTGAAACAGCTGCTTCTTCCGCCGTGCGACACACGTCCCGCGCCTAACTAAATATAACCTCTGTCATAAATGTCTCAAGCTATACAACCACCACCCACACACACACACATACATTATTCTGCACTAGTCTGTCACCACTCTTGCGTGTGTATGCGTGCGATAATGTATGCTTTAGCCTCCGGGTCTGGGCAGAGAATGGTTTTCTTGTCCTCAACAGAGAAGGCAAACAAGACGGACGGACAGACAGCATACCGTTTGGCTTCCTGTTGCGTGTGTGTGTGTGTGTGTGTGTGTGTGCGCGTGTGTGTGTGTGTGTGTGTGTGTGTGTGTGCGTGCACGTGTGCGTGTGTGTGCACAATCTCCAAACATGTGCATGCGCGCCACGAGTCTTAAGTGTTTTTATGTGGGTTTTCTTTTCAGGACCTCCGGGCACGCTGCGCTAGGGAGTGTCAGGAACAGGCAGGTTTTCGTGAGAGTGTGTGTGTGTGTGTGTGTGCGTGCACAGTAGCAAGTAGCATCAGTGCCTATACAGCTGATGACAAGTGTTGAAACCTCTGCGCTGAAGGAAGGGAGGGAACGAAGGAGTGTTCATTTTGTTGACTAAGACTAAAAAGTTTGTGGTGTTCAGTCGTGTAAGACCGTGACTAAGACTAAACCATTTCAGATGACTAAAACAGGACTAAAACTAAATGGTGTGTCATTCAAAAGACTAAAGACTAAGACTACGACGGAACTTGCTGTCACAATTAACCCTGGAAGAAGGAAGGAAGGAGTGAAGGAGGGGGGATGCGAGGCTCTCTCTCCCCAAACAGGGAGCTCATTCTGGGGGTCATGTGGAGCTGAGAGGACCGTCTCTGTAGCGATGGACGGGTGGAGGAGGGAGGGGTAGGACGGGGGGGAAGATGACTTCTTTTTTTTATCTATTCATTTTTATCCCACCATTTTTGTAACGTGTTTTATTTTTTTATTTTTTTTATAACCGTGTACATTTTTTAATGTAATCCTGGGCGTTACACTCTGCATATCTACATCTGCCGACCTGGGGAAAGCAACGCACTGACCTCATGCTTCCTTCAATGCATGAGGAGTCCAATTAAGCCACTTATTTTCACCTGACAGGGGGGGGGGGGGGGGATGTTTCCCCGGTTGGACGTACTATAGCGCGTGGAAGGAACACGTCATTCCGACCAGTTCCTTTTCCCCTCCATCAGGCGCCCCGGCTGGCCAGGGGGAGGCAGTATAGAGACCAGGATTACTGCATGTTTTTTTGTGATGGTACCGACCCTATAGGGGACACGGGGGAGAACATGCAAACTCCACACAGAAAGGCCCTTTTTGCCAACCCCGCCGCCTAGGGTATGGGCGCCGCGGAGGAGAGAACACGCCATCCCCAGCGTCTCTGGCGGGCGGGAATCTAACCCAGGACCCCTGTAGCTGTGAGGCGACCGCGCTACCGACCGACCATCCGACCGGGAAGATGACCTGTAAGACTACTAAGACGGCCACACTCGCCGTGGCTGAGGTCGACGGCGGCGACGCCGACAGCGATGACGAAGACCTCGGAGCGTGCGCGCCACCGCTGCCGCCGCCTCGGACGTTCGACGTGCCCCACCTTCTCTACATGGACGAGGACGGGGTGGCCCAGTTGGACGAGCAGCGCTGTGGGGGTCGTGTAGGAGGGAGGCGCTACTGGGGGTCGCTGGGAGGTAGCGGACATGATTCCCGACGTGGTTCCGGTGAGGGAGAGCAGCATCATTTGGGTTGTTCTCCTCCTCCTCCGCTGCCCCCCCGCAGGTAGGGCGAGTGATTCCGTCGACTAAACACCACGACGGGAAAATGTTTCGGTCGACTACCTTTTTTTTTCACTGGTGAAAACTACGTAAAAACTAGGCTACAATGACTAAGACTAAATATAATAATATAATAATATAATAATAAAACTAGGCTACAATGACTAAGACTAAATATAATAATATAATAATAAAACTAGGCTACAACGACTAAGACTAAATATAATAATAAATAAATATAATAATAAAACTAGGTTACAACGACTAAGACTAAATATAATAATAAATAAATATAATAATAAAACTAGGTTACAACGACTAAGACTAAATATAATAATAAATAAATATAATAATAAAACTAGGTTACAACGACTAAGACTAAATATAATAATAAATAAATATAATAATAAAACTAGGTTACAACGACTAAGACTAAATATAATAATATAATAAATAATAAATAATAAATAAATATAATAATAAAACTAGGCTACAATGACTAAGACTAAATATAATAATATAATAATAAAACTAGGCTACAATGACTAAGACTAAATATAATTGACAGTTTCGTCAACGGATAAAAACTAGGCTACAATGACTAAGACTAAATATAATTGACAGTTTCGTCAACGGATAAAAACTAGGCTACAATGACTAAGACTAAATATAATTGACAGTTTCGTCAACGGATAAAAACTAGGCTACAATGACTAAGACTAAATATAATTGACAGTTTCGTCAACGGATAAAAACTAGGCAAGAAAATGTTAGGGAGTGACTAGTGGAGAAGAGAAGTCATTTCACGTTTATGCTCTGAAAATAGCAGATCTACAAGCTCACAACGCGTCGCGCTGCGACACGTTGCGAGCTTGTAGATCGTATTGTATTTACAGCACGCAACCGAGTTTGTGTGTGTGTGTGTGTGTGTGGGGGGGGGGTGTTTGTGTGTATATGTAATATTAATTTGTATACATACATAGATATCACAGATTTAGTTATTTAGCTAAGTATTGAATAGATAATTGAATGATATTTAGTATTGATGGAAAGGGGGTGGGAGCAATAAGCTATGCTTCTTCTCACTCCTTTTGAATTTGCTTTTTTGTTATTTTGTACTGCTAGTCGTTTCTGTTTATATTGTTTTAAAATTGCTTTATTCAAATAAACATTTTGTAAGTTTAAAATCGGCCGTTACGACGCCACCGAGGCACCGCCAAAATACATTTTAGTGTAACTAAAATCACCTCTAGGATTTAGTCGACTATAATCTTACGATATTTAGTCGACTAAAAATCTCGAAACTAAAACATTTCAGATCACTAAAAATGTGACTAAAACTAATTGTATTCCAAAGACTATATAATGACCAAAACTAAAATCTAAATATTGTTTTGCTGCCAAAATCAACACTGGAGGAGGGAGATATAGGAGATATAGAACTCCACGGTGTGTGTATAATAGATTTAAACACTTGTTTTGTTCCCCTGTCAATCAAAATGCTTAATCAAGAGATTGCCGAATGCACTTAATTGACTAGTTGCACTTTATCAAGGGCACGTGTGCAATATCTCAGTTTTGTATTATGTTGGTGTTTCATGGTGTTTTTCTTATGTGAATGTGTATAATATATGTTTTTTGTAGCTGTGACTCTGTCTCCAAGACACATTTATAGGACGGGGGGGAAGATGACTTATTTTCTTTATCTATTCATTTTTATCCCACAATATTTTTTTTTTACAACAGTGTACATTTGTAAACCACTCCTACAACTGGCTTTGTTAGTTTACGTGTCTGTCTGTCTGTCTGTCTGTCTGTCTGTTCGTACCAAAAAATTAGCACGGTTGCTATGGTCACCCAGTTCACACGGGTGTGATTTCATTACGCCAGACATTACGTCAGACCACAGCTGATCAGTCTATATAAGACCTTACCACTCAGTTCACACGGGTGTGATTTTTAATGTAATCCTGGGCGTTACACTCTGCATATCTACATCTGCCGACCTGGGGAACGCAACGCACTGACCTCATGCTTCATTCAATGCAGACAAATAAAGACAACCTTGACCATCATCATCATCATCATCTTGGTTATTGTCCCCCCCCCCCCCCCAGGTACGTGGTGGTTTCGGGGACGCCCCTCAAGATCCTGGAGCACCTGCTGAGCGACCTGCGGCTCGACGAGCAGCGGGGGACGCCAGAGAGCCGCGAGAGCGGTGAGTCTTTCTGGGACACAAACACGCACGCGTGCAAACATGCACACACACACACATCAGAATCAGTATCAGCTTCATTGTCACGTCACAGTGTTACTAGCAAAAAGAAAGTAGGTGAAATATATGTTTGTGCATAGTTCCCAATATCATCCCATCGGTTTTTGTTTTTGAGTGGTGTTTAGAGTACCAGTAGGGGCAAAAGTGGCGCTGTTGTGCCAGAAACACAGAGAGAGAGAGATAGTGTTGCACTGTTGCCTGCTAATTACAGAGAGAGAGAGAGGCAGGGGGAGAGGGGAGAGGGGAGTTGCACCACTCAGTTCACAGGGGAGTGATGTTTTTTTTCAAGAAAAAGAAAGAAAGGGAAGAAAAGGAGCTTTTACCACAAACTGTACAAGTAAAGGGTTTCCCCCTGTATGGGTCCTATATATATATATATATATATATATATATATATATATATATATATATATGGACACTGCCTGTCATGTGATGGTGATAAAGGACACTGGGCCTGTCATGTGATGGTGATAAAGGACACTGGGCCTGTCATGTGATGGTGTGATAAAGGACACTGGGCCTGTCATGTGATGGTGTGATAAAGGACACTGGGCCTGTCATGTGATGGTGATAAAGGACACTGGGCCTGTCATGTGATGGTGATAAAGGACACTGGGCCTGCCATGTGATGGTGATAAAGGACACTGGGCCTGTCATGTGATGGTGTGATAAAGGACACTGGGCCTGTCATGTGGTGGTGATAAAGGACACTGGGCCTGTCATGTGATGGTGATAAAGGACACTGGGCCTGTCATGTGGTGGTGATAAAGGACACTGGGCCTGTCATGTGATGGTGATAAAGGACACTGGGCCTGTCATGTGATGGTGATAAAGGACACTGGGCCTGTCATGTGGTGGTGATAAAGGACACTGGGCCTGTCATGTGGTGGTGATAAAGGACACTGGGCCTGTCATGTGATGGTGATAAAGGACACTGGGCCTGTCATGTGATGGTGATAAAGGACACTGGGCCTGTCATGTGATGGTGTGTGAAAGGACACTGGGCCTGTCATGTGATGGTGATAAAGGACACTGGGCCTGTCATGTGATGGTGATAAAGGACACTGGGCCTGTCATGTGATGGTGTGTTAAAGGACACTGGGCCTGTCATGTGATGGTGATAAAGGACACTGGGCCTGTCATGTGATGGTGATAAAGGACACTGGGCCTGTCATGTGATGGTGATAAAGGACACTGGGCCTGTCATGCGATGGTGATAAAGGACACTGGGCCTGTCATGCGATGGTGATGAAGGACACTGGGCCTGTCATGTGATGGTGATAAAGGACACTGGGCCTGTCATGTGATGGTGATAAAGGACACTGGGCCTGTCATGTGATGGTGATAAAGGACACTGGGCCTGTCATGTGATGATGTGTGAAAGGACACTGGGCCTGTCATGTGATGGTGATAAAGGACACTGGGCCTGTCATGTGATGGTGATAAAGGACACTGGGCCTGTCATGTGATGGTGATAAAGGACACTGGGCCTGTCATGTGATGGTGATAAAGGACACTGGGCCTGTCATGTGATGGTGTGTGAAAGGACACTGGGCCTGTCATGTGATGGTGATAAAGGACACTGGGCCTGTCATGTGATGGTGTGTTAAAGGACACTGGGCCTGTCATGTGATGGTGATAAAGGACACTTGGCCTGTCATGTGATGGTGATAAAGGACACTGGGCCTGTCATGTGATGGTGATAAAGGACACTGGGCCTGTCATGTGATGGTGATAAAGGACACTGGGCCTGTCATGTGATGGTGATAAAGGACACTGGGCCTGTCATGTGATGGTGATAAAGGACACTGGGCCTGTCATGTGATGGTGTGTGAAAGGACACTGGGCCTGTCATGTGATGGTGATAAAGGACACTGGGCCTGTCATGCGATGGTGATAAAGGACACTGGGCCTGTCATGTGATGATGTGTGAAAGGACACTGGGCCTGTCATGTGATGGTGATAAAGGACACTGGGCCTGTCATGTGATGGTGATAAAGGACACTGGGCCTGTCATGTGATGGTGATAAAGGACACTGGGCCTGCCATGTGATGGTGTGTGAAAGGACACTGGGCCTGTCATGTGATGGTGATAAAGGACACTGGGCCTGTCATGTGATGGTGATAAAGGACACTGGGCCTGTCATGTGATGGTGATAAAGGACACTGGGCCTGTCATGTGATGGTGTGTGAAAGGACACTGGGCCTGTCATGTGATGGTGTGTGAAAGGACACTGGGCCTGCCATGTGATGGTGTGTGAAAGGACACTGGGCCTGTCATGTGATGGTGATAAAGGACACTGGGCCTGTCATGTGATGGTGATAAAGGACACTGGGCCTGTCATGTGATGGTGATAAAGGACACTGGGCCTGTCATGTGATGGTGATAAAGGACACTGGGCCTGTCATGTGATGGTGATAAAGGACACTGGGCCTGTCATGTGATGGTGATAAAGGACACTGGGCCTGTCATGTGATGGTGATAAAGGACACTGGGCCTGTCATGTGATGGTGATAAAGGACACTGGGCCTGTCATGTGATGGTGATAAAGGACACTGGGCCTGTCATGTGATGGTGATAAAGGACACTGGGCCTGTCATGTGATGGTGATAAAGGACACTGGGCCTGTCATGTGATGATGTGTGAAAGGACACTGGGCCTGTCATGTGATGATGTGTGAAAGGACACTGGGCCTGTCATGTGATGGTGATAAAGAACACTGGGCCTGTCATGTGATGGTGATAAAAGACACTGGGCCTGTCATGTGATGGTGATAAAGGACACTGGGCCTGTCATGTGATGGTGATAAAGGACACTGGGCCTGTCATGTGATGGTGTGTGAAAGGACACTGGGCCTGTCATGTGATGGTGATAAAGGACACTGGGCCTGTCATGTGATGGTGGTGATAAAGGACACTGGGCCTGTCATGTGATGGTGATAAAGGACACTGGGCCTGTCATGTGATGGTGTGTGAAAGGACACTGGGCCTGCCATGTGATGGTGATAAAGGACACTGGGCCTGTCATGTGATGGTGGTGATAAAGGACACTGGGCCTGTCATGTGATGGTGAGTGAAAGGACACTGGGCCTGTCATGTGATGGTGAGTGAAAGGACACTGGGCCTGTCATGTGATGGTGTGTGAAAGGACACTGGGCC
>NW_027638588.1:5000-14222 GCF_951216825.1 Electrona antarctica
AACTGGTTTGTTGTCGCCTATCTTAAATAAATAAAGAACGAACACCTGTATGAATTAAATAAAGCTGTAGCTGTAAAGTACCCTGTCTGTTTCTCCTCTCGCCTCGCTTGCCTTGCTGCTCCCCACACACACACACACACACACACGCACATACGGGCCGTGGCCCAGTCAGTTTAGAGCTGGCCCAACTGAGCCTTGTGCATGCAACTTTCTGGTTAGTAAACCACAGCATGCAAGCCGCCTTTGTTTTAAAATGGTTCCCCAAACCGTTCACAGTTCACACTTCTCTATCGGCCGTGGATGCGCCCCCCCCCCCCCCCCCCATGCTAATTTGCCCAGTCAATCATTTGATCCGCGCTACGCGCCTGCCGTGTGTTGTTAGTTGTAGCCTATATTAAATTATTAAAGTATTTATTCATTTAATATAGCCTACAACAATATATTACTGAACGAAAATCTGAACCTGCATGTGAACAATGAATTAAATAACAAATAGGCGCACACACACGCTGCTGTTTTCCTCCTCTCCTGTCCTGTCTGTCTCTATCACTGTGGTCCGTTCATGACACCGCGACCATGCACGTTCATGACAATCTATTTAGATTACCTCGCTAGTCGCAGTAGTCAACTGACAATTATATAAATGTGCAGCCTAAACCAGCCTCATGTGGCACACTGGCACTGGTGGGCTGGCAGCCTGGCTGGGTGGTTTAGCCTATACCTAACTCCGATGCGGTCAGCGGTCCCCAATTTTGCGCTGGCACGCCGGCACGGCACATTTTGGCATTCGAGCGACGCGTCGGGTTTATTAAACGAGGAGGAGATTGCACATAGGCTACTGTAACTCCAGAAAGACATCGGCCTGCTGTAGATTCGGCTACAGTAGGCTACCCATGTTGGGACTCTCCGCAGCTGCAGCGCTGCACTATAGCCTACTCTCCAACGTCCCGTCATGGAAATATCCTCAGCCCAAATCCTCGCATGTATGCGCTCATCATGCAAAACACTGTTTAAATGGCTTACGCATCTAACTTGCAACATTGTTTTTAAATGCGCGATTTTAATTGCTTGGAAATCTCCTACTAATTTCATATGACACAAAGACACATCGTTGATGTATTCCTTAACTTTTTTTTCTTTTTTACATTTAGCCCATATACATACAGTTTTATATAAACATTTTAGGAGTGAATACATATGTTTCGATGCCTGTGACAGCCTCTCAGCTGGTCAAACAATGCTGCTCCGCTGTTCTACGACAGAAAAACAGGTGAGGACAAAGCGTACGACAGCTCCCGACCAGACGTGGTTTTTGTCTTGGCTCAAGTTCAAAATCAAACGTTGGCGCAAATGATAAATGCCGAAAATTGCGGTAATTTCGGCGTACACCCATATTTTGGCGTACGCACGGTTGATAAATGAGGGCCATAGTGTTGTTGAACTCTTCAGGGTATTCATTATCTACGAGTCTATGAGTATGCAGCTAAACAGCTGTTAACTAACACTCCATTAAACATGACTATGAATATAACAATATTGCTTGCATTACATAAATAGCTCTCTCTTCCTCACACCCCCACACTGTCCCTCTGTCCCATATATGTCCCTCTGTCCCATACTGTCCCCACTGTCTCACTGTCCCCACTGTCTCACTGTCCCCACTGTCTCACTGTCCCACTGTCCCTCTGTCCCATACTGTCCCCACTGTCCCTCTGTCCCCCACTGTCCCTTTGTCCCCCACTGTCCCTCTGTCCCACTGTCCCTCTGTCCCCCACTGTCCCTCTGTCCCCCACTGTCCCCACTGTCCCCCACTGTCACACTGTCCCACACTGTCTCACTGTCCCTCTGTCCCCCACTCTGTCTGTCTCTCCCTCCATCTCCCTGCCCCCCCACCCTCTCTCTCTGTCCAGTGCTGGAGGTGAACATGGTAGTAGAAAGCTCTGACCAGAGTGCTGACCTCTCCCCAGGGAAACAATGACTTTGAGAATGCCAGAACACACACACACACACACACACACACACACACACACACACACACACACACACACACACATACATGCACGTACACACTACACACACACGTGCACGCATGCATACATTCGAGTGTGTGCGCAGGGACACGCATGCATGCACACACACACACACACACACACACACACACACACACACACACACACACACACACACACACACACACACACACACACACACACACACACACATGCGCATGCGCATGCACACACACAAACACACGCACGCACGAACAATGAAGAATGGAATGGTCAAACTCATTCATCACTTTAACAAATATAACAGGCTATTGTAAGAACTCGCAAAATAGAAGACAAAAGGTAAAGCAGTTGCACTTAGACCAAGACCTGCATTCACTCAGCCACCCCTCCGCACACGCGCACGCACGCACGCACGCACGCACGCACGCACGCACGCACGCACGCACGCACGCACGCACGCACGCACGCACGCACGCACGCACGCACGCACGCACGCACGCACACACACACACACACACACACACACACACACACACACACACACACACACACACACACACACAAATGTAATGACACACTTCATTGAAACCAAACATTGAATGAAAGCTTGTAAAGTGAAGAAAAGAAAATAACAAACAAACAAAATGTCCAATTAAGTGAGATTCCATCCAGGAACAACAAGCCAATGGCATTTATGGCCGTAATGACTGTGTTTTTCACTTGCTGAAAATAGCCGATCTACAAGCTCACAACGCGTCGTGCTGCGACGCGTTGTGAGCTTGTAGATCTGCTATTTTCAGCATGCATCGAAGTGTAAAATTACTTATACTGGATCTCTTGTCCACTAGTCCCTTCCTAACATTTTAGTCTAGTTTTTATTTGTTGACGAAATCGTCAGTATATTAAGTCTTACTTAGTTTTCATGTAGTTTCCATTAACTTTTTGTCAGTGAAAAAAGGTAGTCGACGAAAAATTTTTGTCTTAGTTTTAGTCGACGACAACAACACTGCTGTCAAGTCTGTAGTTGATTTAGAACAGTGTCGGGCAATATTACTCAGGAGAATACTTTCTTATTTACATACTTATTACATATTACTCCCTAAAAAAGTAATAATATAATATTACGTATTATTTGGAATCAAGAGTAATATGTTATATTACATATACCCGCAAAAAACAAAAGAAAACACAGATGAAAACTTGTAGAACCGAATCCAGTTTTTTTGTGAATAATAACAATAATAGTCACCAATCAGCCAAAAAGGCTATAAAGCAGCAATCTCTCTTGACCCTTTAAGTCTTTTCAAAGGGTAGCCAACAAAACCTGAGTAATTATAAATGATGTTTGATTGATTGATTGATTGAAGTATTTATTAACAGTTTGCAGAATTACAGTACATTTCAAGCACAAACTCAATATAAAAACTGTTAACTATGTGAATGGACAACCAATAAAGCAATACATTTGTTTACAAGAGTGTCCACCATACACTCGTTACTGGGTAAAATAATATTACAGTAAATATATTAAATGTAACACTATTAGAAGTACATAAACTAGCATTCTGAATATTGACTCCCAGGAAGGCTTCTGATTGCCTTGCGCTGACTCTGTGTATTTTGCCTTCGGATGTCTTTGACATGGATTTTCTTTTTTCTTAAAAAAAGGATATTCAAAACATATTTTTTCCAAAACAATTTATCAAAACATAATATTATTTGTAATGCAACGTTAGGGAGAACGTAGAAGGGCATTCCATCTGTTAGCCTGCCCTATAGAGCATGGAGGCGTTCCACATGCAGCCAGAAGATGGTGCTACACGCCAGGAAATGAGATTAGAAAGATGTCCGCTTGTTGAAGGGGCCTAGCGAGGCAGCGCTGTGTGAAAAAACTCCCATTTATAAAACTCATATAAAACCCATATAAAACTCCCCAAAAACTCCCATATCTGCTGGGCGAAGTACAACAATGTGCAAACACAGCAGCAAGATTCGTGAGTTGCTGTGATAGGAGAAGGATATCAAACGGAACACAACCACCCTAAAGACTAAACACTGCATCCAGTGATCTTGGTACATAGAAATTGATCAATTGAAGATTCTGACTTTCAAATGTACATAATTTTTGTTTTGATTGTATTGCTGTATTGTTTTATTGTGCTTTCTGCTTTGGCAATGTAAACGTATGTTTTCTCGTGCCAATAAAGCCCTTTGATTTGAATTTAATTGTGTGTCAGTGTGTTGTGTGTGTGTGTGTGTGTGTGTGTGTGTGTGTGTGTGTGTGTGTGTGTGTGTGTGTGTGTGTGTGTGTGTGTGTGTGTGTGTGTGTGTGTGTGTGTGTGTGTGTGTGTGTGTGTGTGTGTGTGCGTGCAGAGAACGACAGGAGGGAGAGAAGACAGAAAGAAGAGTATTAAGCCTACAATTAGAATAAGAGAAATAGAAAGAGAGAGAGAGAGAGAGAGAGAGAGAGAGAGAGAGAGAGAGAGAGAGAGAGAGAGAGAGTACAGTACCTGGTGTTACAGACTCATCGTAATGACCGTCCTTCGTTGTCTTTGAGATTGCAGACGCCGGTGTCATCAGGCACACACACACACACACACACACACACACACACACACACACACACACACACACACACACACACACACACACACACACACACACACACACACACACACACACACACACACACACACACACACACACACACACACACACACACACACCACCAGAATATAGCTACAGGACAACCATGCATAAAAGTGTAGTTATAAACAAAAATAAAGAAGAACTACACTGCATCATGGAGACAGGCCTGTCGACTCGGGCGGGACTTTCCTCCTGGTGTCTGCAAACTGCATGCTCACAAGACTGGAAACTATAGCCTACCGTACTCATTAAAAAATACAATAATATTAATACATATAGGTGTGTGTGTGTGTGTGTGTGTGTGTGTGTGTGTGTGTGTGTGTGTGTGTGTGTGTGTGTGTGTGTGTGTATACATGCGTGCGTGCGTGCGCGTGTATACCACCTACACACAAGAACACAAAACCACATGACATTTTGATCAGAGGCCCTCTATACAATCACTCACTCCCACGTGCATCATGTGCACAGACAGAGATCTCATTTGCACGACAAGAAAAAGCTAAAACGAATACAATTGAACACGACTTCAAGTTAAATACCTTTTTTTTCCTTCAGTTGACAATGTTTATTTCAATACCTATAGGTGATTACCATCAGATTAGAACCCCCCCAAAACATGAACAATCAATTAAACAGCACCAACAACAGTAATACTAATAATAATAAATAGGACTGATAATAATTATTATTGTTATTACATAAATGTTATCCTCTATCCTTATAATTACACGAGACAATATAGTCTATTAGTTATTATACAGTGAGACTCTGAGAGCATACAGTAATCAAACTAGTGAGCCTGAAGGTCATTAGCCTACAAGCCTACACACAGCTGTCACACTCATTAAAAAAAAACAGGAAGCTTTATTACAAATTACAATAGATTTGAATATTCAAATTATTCACCTAAATACTATAAGCTCAAAGCTGAAAACCTGTGAGAGACACAATGTGCTTTAATGTCCTATAGTAGCCGTGACGCACATATAGCCATATAACATGAAAATAAAAGATTATTATTTTTATTTTTTTACACACTGATTTAAATAATCAGTCAGGGCTTGGCTGGACAGCTTGTGCAATGAATCACACTGAGATGCTTAATTTTATACTTCCAACGAAAAATAGCAGATTGACAAACTCACAGTGTGTGACATCAGCTTGCAGACTGGCTGACTATTGATACAAGCAATGAATGCGTTTGATGCCTGCATGCGATATGCTGTTTAATTCTGACCTCCAGCCCAGTCAGATTATCACACAGACATACAGCTATTTCTTATTTCGGGTCACACGCACGCATGCACGCACGCACGCACGCACGCACGCACGCACGCACGCACGCACGCACGCACGCACGCACGCACGCACGCACGCACGCACGCACGCACGCATGCATGCACGCACGCACGTACACGTACGCACGCACGCATCATACTCAAGAGGACACATGATTTATTGCCACTGAGGCAATTTTCACAACTTGGTGATTTCTAATGTTATTGCATTTAAACTGCAATATGATTTTTTAAAACATCTTTTTGTTGTTGCAGCATCTACATGGAGAGTACCTCTGCTGCATTCCTGATGTTTAAATAAAGGTTGAATGTTGGACTGATTTCATGGTAAATCATTAGCAGTAGTGATCCAAAGTAACGGAAGGCTTTCTACGCAGCGTATTAAGGGAGATGATTTGTTTTCAGTCTGCTGCGTCTTTCTCAGTGTGTTGTCGTCATCAGGACAGTTCTCTGCCCGTGACGCCAATCTAAGAATAGTATGACACACGCAGGCACTACATACACATGCACTAGCTGGAAAACATGCCATCAGGAGGAGTAGCAGCATGTCACAGACCTTGTTAGACTCATTTCTATACAAGGTACAATTCTCAGTGTTTTAAAATAAAGTCACCAAATCACACATTTGTAACATGCTCTGAGTTACAAAAAGGTTAATGAACACTCAATTTGACTGTGTAGACAAGGTCTCTGGAGGTGAGCGATGCAGGAAACAGAAAACAAATATTTGAAGACCTATCAGTGGATATTATTAATAAGTGCTGCTGCTATATTGTTCTAACTCTGCCTGAAGCCTAAATCAAAATGTTTTCCGACAGTTCATATTGTTGTGTATAATGTTGTGAAGTGCACCCCAAAACATTGTTTTTATGCACTGCGTGCATTTCTCACGAATTGAATACAGTTTAACATCATGTCGGGTTGAAAAAAAAGCGATTCCCTCACAAATCAAATCAAACCAAAGCGCTTGCATGTTTGTTGTGAAACTGAATATGGAGTCAACATCTTGAGCTGCATATCATTCAGTGAGCTACATCAATTCGGTTTGACTGAAACATAAATCATAAATATTAGACATTTCACCGTTTGGGGGCTCTTTACGTTATAGCGAGCTTGAAGGGGGATGGGGAGGGGGTGTGGGGACCATATGCTGCCTGCATGGCAGACACCAGTGGAGGTGTAACATAAACCACTGGTGTCAGGATCACACACGTACACCAGCCTGCAGTGACGATGAATAAAGACGTCCTTGACAATGAAACGCTCTCCTTCATGAGGACACGCGTCTCACCATAGCTGTCTTTATTCAACCTGTGTGTATATATATATGTGAGCACATGCAGGCTTCTGCTTGGCATTAACCCAGTCTGGGCGGGGAACCCCTTTTTGGTGTTTTAACTATAAGCATTATGTTATACTTTAGCTATTGAAAAATAGCAGATCTACAAGCTCATAGCGCGGCACCGAGTGCCTGCTATTTATTTTTTTTTAATCTCGAAAATGTGGCGCAAATCTTTGAATATATTTTCTTTCAGAGCTTACTTTTGAACTCAAATCTTTGCTTCTGGGGGGGGGGGGGGGGGGGGTCCCTGGAACAACATATTTTGAGATGGGGGTCGGCGACCAATTACATATATTTTTGGGGGTCCTTGACATGAAAAAGGTTGAGCACCACTGACACAGAGACATGTTTTTCAGAAAACAGTCAGGATTTAGAAGACATTTTGTAGAATCGTCCTGAGGTGGAAATGGGTTAATACAACCGCACAGTGGGGGTCTGTACAGTATAGGGCACTCAGACTGGAGTATAGGAAGGGCAGACCCTGTCTATATACTGTCATTAAAACACCCTTTATAAACCCCCCCCCCCCCCCCCCCCCCCCCCCCCCCCCCCCCCCCCCCCCACATGTACTGTAGTCTAAATAGCATACAGATTTACCCCTCAACCCATTTAGACCTGAGGACGATTCTTAAAAAAAAACTTCTAAATCCTAAAAGTTTTCTGAAAAACCTATGTTTCTATGTCCGTGGTAGATATTCAAAGATTTGCGCCACATTTTCATGATTTTTCAAAATAGCAGAACTACAAGCTCGTATTTTTTACATTCTCTTAATTGTGTAGACTTCTTGTAAATTAAGTAATGCAGATGTTTAACAATAATTTGACTCCAAATGGAGACCAGAGAGGTGGAATGGAGGTTTCATGACACCCTGTAGAGTTAAAGAGTTAAAGATCTGGGAAGTTAGGGACCAGCTGAACCCCCTCAAGGCCCACTGGTGGTCCCCCGTCCCACTGGTGAAAACCATCATAGTTAGAGTAACAAATTAAATATAATATAATGTATAATGTTCTGTGTTTTCACTCAGTGAAATTGAAATCAAACTTGTAAAGTCTATAACAACAGAGAATACACAACATACACCTGAAACACTGCACTCTGCACCCAAAATACACTCTGTAAAAGTTAAAAAAAAGAGAAAACTGGAAACACATTAAAACAGTGTTAAATGTGTCAATGAAGGGACATTGGACACGCAGGTGTGTCTTTAAAAGGACACGCACATGGTTCCTATCCCCCAGAGCGCACGCGGCTCAAGGACTTATGAAAATGCATCACAGGGTGGTCGAAATGACCCCTTATTGAAAATCTGTGTCCATCTTAAATAGCTGTTCCTTTTCTCAGCATTCATTTTCAACGTCACTGCTCAAACTGTACCTTTAAACCTTGTACAGAAGATGATGATTTTAGAATGGCATTGGCTATTTTGGCATTGGTTATTTTTATGTGTCTAAAACAGGCTTGTTTTACACAACGGGGTTAATTGAGCGAACTTTTCATCGTTTGAAATTCTTTATTTAGGGAATACCCCATTGACATATAGTATCTCGTTTTCGAGAGGGTCCTCGTGTTACTGTCCTCTAAAATTGTCATCATGCACACGTCCTTTCATCATGTTACTGTCCTTTCACAGGGGGTCATCGATATGTCCGTACACACAAATGTATCCGTGGCAAGTTATTTTTTTACACACTATTATGATGTTCTTATTTTGATCATAAGACCCAATTACTGAAAGTCTCCAGGGTTTTTCCAGGAGACACTGATTTACTATGACACACTATGACACATTAGGAGTCCACTGGCACAGTGGTTCTCAAACCAGGGGTGGACTGGCCACGGGACGTACCGGTCATATTACCGGTGGGCCGCGACCCGTAGGGGGGGCGCTCAAGTTATGATATGATTAAAAAATAATAATAA
>NW_027638587.1:0-26592 GCF_951216825.1 Electrona antarctica
ATATTGGGCTGATGCTGATATTGGGCTGATGCTGATATTGGGCTGATGCTGATATTGGGCTGATGCTGATATTGGGCTGATGCTGATATTGGGCTGATGCTGATATTGGGCTGATGCTGATATTGGGCTGATGCTGATATTGGGCTGATGCTGATATTGGGCTGATGCTGATATTGGGCTGATGCTGATATTGGGCTGATGCTGATATTGGGCTGATGCTGATATTGGGCTGATGCTGATATTGGGCTGATGCTGATATTGGGCTGATGCTGATATTGGGCTGATGCTGATATTGGGCTGATGCTGATATTGGGCTGATGCTGATATTGGGCTGATGCTGATATTGGGCTGATGCTGATATTGGGCTGATGCTGATATTGGGCTGATGCTGATATTGGGCTGATGCTGATATTGGGCTGATGCTGATATTGGGCTGATGCTGATATTGGGCTGATGCTGATATTGGGCTGATGCTGATATTGGGCTGATGCTGATATTGGGCTGATGCTGATATTGGGCTGATGCTGATATTGGGCTGATGCTGATATTGGGCTGATGCTGATATTGGGCTGATGCTGATATTGGGCTGATGCTGATATTGGGCTGATGCTGATATTGGGCTGATGCTGATATTGGGCTGATGCTGATATTGGGCTGATGCTGATATTGGGCTGATGCTGATATTGGGCTGATGCTGATATTGGGCTGATGCTGATATTGGGCTGATGCTGATATTGGGCTGATGCTGATATTGGGCTGATGCTGATATTGGGCTGATGCTGATATTGGGCTGATGCTGATATTGGGCTGATGCTGATATTGGGCTGATGCTGATATTGGGCTGATGCTGATATTGGGCTGATGCTGATATTGGGCTGATGCTGATATTGGGCTGATGCTGATATTGGGCTGATGCTGATATTGGGCTGATGCTGATATTGGGCTGATGCTGATATTGGGCTGATGCTGATATTGGGCTGATGCTGATATTGGGCTGATGCTGATATTGGGCTGATGCTGATATTGGGCTGATGCTGATATTGGGCTGATGCTGATATTGGGCTGATGCTGATATTGGGCTGATGCTGATATTGGGCTGATGCTGATATTGGGCTGATGCTGATATTGGGCTGATGCTGATATTGGGCTGATGCTGATATTGGGCTGATGCTGATATTGGGCTGATGCTGATATTGGGCTGATGCTGATATTGGGCTGATGCTGATATTGGGCTGATGCTGATATTGGGCTGATGCTGATATTGGGCTGATGCTGATATTGGGCTGATGCTGATATTGGGCTGATGCTGATATTGGGCTGATGCTGATATTGGGCTGATGCTGATATTGGGCTGATGCTGATATTGGGCTGATGCTGATATTGGGCTGATGCTGATATTGGGCTGATGCTGATATTGGGCTGATGCTGATATTGGGCTGATGCTGATATTGGGCTGATGCTGATATTGGGCTGATGCTGATATTGGGCTGATGCTGATATTGGGCTGATGCTGATATTGGGCTGATGCTGATATTGGGCTGATGCTGATATTGGGCTGATGCTGATATTGGGCTGATGCTGATATTGGGCTGATGCTGATATTGGGCTGATGCTGATATTGGGCTGATGCTGATATTGGGCTGATGCTGATATTGGGCTGATGCTGATATTGGGCTGATGCTGATATTGGGCTGATGCTGATATTGGGCTGATGCTGATATTGGGCTGATGCTGATATTGGGCTGATGCTGATATTGGGCTGATGCTGATATTGGGCTGATGCTGATATTGGGCTGATGCTGATATTGGGCTGATGCTGATATTGGGCTGATGCTGATATTGGGCTGATGCTGATATTGGGCTGATGCTGATATTGGGCTGATGCTGATATTGGGCTGATGCTGATATTGGGCTGATATTGATATTGGGCTGATATTGATATTGGGCTGATATAGGCCTGCAGAGTGTCTAGTTTTGAAGATACAGACTCTGCTAAGCAAAAGTGAACAGGGCCAAACTGGGCTTATTTCGCTGTGAAAGTGACATTTAGGCACGGACTTGGAAAACCTTGTCTGAACCCCTCCATCCTTCCTGTAGCTGCTCAGACTCTGCTTCTCTGCCCCCAGCCAAGCTTATAGGCCTGCAGAGTGTCTAGTTTTGAAGATACAGACTCTGCTAAGCAAAAGTGAACAGGGCCAAACTGGGCTTATTTCGCTGTGAAAGTGACATTTAGGCACGGAGTTGGAAAACCTTGTCTGAACCCCTCCATCCTTCCTGTAGCTGCTCAGACTCTGCTTCTCTGCCCCCAGCCAAGCTTATAGGCCTGCAGAGTGTCTAGTTTTGAAGATACAGACTCTGCTAAGCAAAAGTGAACAGGGCCAAACTGGGCTTATTTCGCTGTGAAAGTGACATTTAGGCACGGAGTTGGAAAACCTTGTCTGAACCCCTCCATCCTTCCTGTAGCTGCTCAGACTCTGCTTCTCTGCCCCCAGCCAAGCTTATAGGCCTGCAGAGTGTCTAGTTTTGAAGATACAGACTCTGCTAAGCAAAAGTGAACAGGGCCAAACTGGGCTTATTTCGCTGTGAAAGTGACATTTAGGCACGGAGTTGGAAAACCTTGTCTGAACCCCTCCATCCTTCCTGTAGCTGCTCAGACTCTGCTTCTCTGCCCCCAGCCAAGCTTATAGGCCTGCAGAGTGTCTAGTTTTGAAGATACAGACTCTGCTAAGCAAAAGTGAACAGGGCCAAACTGGGCTTATTTCGCTGTGAAAGTGACATTTAGGCACGGAGTTGGAAAACCTTGTCTGAACCCCTCCATCCTTCCTGTAGCTGCTCAGACTCTGCTTCTCTGCCCCCAGCCAAGCTTATAGGCCTGCAGAGTGTCTAGTTTTGAAGATACAGACTCTGCTAAGCAAAAGTGAATAGGGCCAAACTGGGCTTATTTCGCTGTGAAAGTGACATTTAGGCACGGAGTTGGAAAACCTTGTCTGAACCCCTCCATCCTTCCTGTAGCTGCTCAGACTCTGCTTCTCTGCCCCCAGCCAAGCTTATAGGCCTGCAGAGTGTCTAGTTTTGAAGATACAGACTCTGCTAAGCAAAAGTGAACAGGGCCAAACTGGGCTTATTTCGCTGTGAAAGTGACATTTAGGCACGGAGTTGGAAAACCTTGTCTGAACCCCTCCATCCTTCCTGTAGCTGCTCAGACTCTGCTTCTCTGCCCCCAGCCAAGCTTATAGGCCTGCAGAGTGTCTAGTTTTGAAGATACAGACTCTGCTAAGCAAAAGTGAACAGGGCCAAACTGGGCTTATTTCGCTGTGAAAGTGACATTTAGGCACGGAGTTGGAAAACCTTGTCTGAACCCCTCCATCCTTCCTGTAGCTGCTCAGACTCTGCTTCTCTGCCCCCAGCCAAGCTTATAGGCCTGCAGAGTGTCTAGTTTTGAAGATACAGACTCTGCTAAGCAAAAGTGAACAGGGCCAAACTGGGCTTATTTCGCTGTGAAAGTGACATTTAGGCACGGAGTTGGAAAACCTTGTCTGAACCCCTCCATCCTTCCTGTAGCTGCTCAGACTCTGCTTCTCTGCCCCCAGCCAAGCTTATAGGCCTGCAGAGTGTCTAGTTTTGAAGATACAGACTCTGCTAAGCAAAAGTGAACAGGGCCAAACTGGGCTTATTTCGCTGTGAAAGTGACATTTATGCACGGAGTTGGAAAACCTTGTCTGAACCCCTCCATCCTTCCTGTAGCTGCTCAGACTCTGCTTCTCTGCCCCCAGCCAAGCTTATAGGCCTGCAGAGTGTCTAGTTTTGAAGATACAGACTCTGCTAAGCAAAAGTGAACAGGGCCAAACTGGGCTTATTTCGCTGTGAAAGTGACATTTAGGCACGGAGTTGGAAAACCTTGTCTGAACCCCTCCATCCTTCCTGTAGCTGCTCAGACTCTGCTTCTCTGCCCCCAGCCAAGCTTATAGGCCTGCAGAGTGTCTAGTTTTGAAGATACAGACTCTGCTAAGCAAAAGTGAACAGGGCCAAACTGGGCTTATTTCGCTGTGAAAGTGACATTTAGGCACGGAGTTGGAAAACCTTGTCTGAACCCCTCCATCCTTCCTGTAGCTGCTCAGACTCTGCTTCTCTGCCCCCAGCCAAGCTTATAGGCCTGCAGAGTGTCTAGTTTTGAAGATACAGACTCTGCTAAGCAAAAGTGAACAGGGCCAAACTGGGCTTATTTCGCTGTGAAAGTGACATTTAGGCACGGAGTTGGAAAACCTTGTCTGAACCCCTCCATCCTTCCTGTAGCTGCTCAGACTCTGCTTCTCTGCCCCCAGCCAAGCTTATAGGCCTGCAGAGTGTCTAGTTTTGAAGATACAGACTCTGCTAAGCAAAAGTGAACAGGGCCAAACTGGGCTTATTTCGCTGTGAAAGTGACATTTAGGCACGGAGTTGGAAAACCTTGTCTGAACCCCTCCATCCTTCCTGTAGCTGCTCAGACTCTGCTTCTCTGCCCCCAGCCAAGCTTATAGGCCTGCAGAGTGTCTAGTTTTGAAGATACAGACTCTGCTAAGCAAAAGTGAACAGGGCCAAACTGGGCTTATTTCGCTGTGAAAGTGACATTTAGGCACGGAGTTGGAAAACCTTGTCTGAACCCCTCCATCCTTCCTGTAGCTGCTCAGACTCTGCTTCTCTGCCCCCAGCCAAGCTTATAGGCCTGCAGAGTGTCTAGTTTTGAAGATACAGACTCTGCTAAGCAAAAGTGAACAGGGCCAAACTGGGCTTATTTCGCTGTGAAAGTGACATTTAGGCACGGAGTTGGAAAACCTTGTCTGAACCCCTCCATCCTTCCTGTAGCTGCTCAGACTCTGCTTCTCTGCCCCCAGCCAAGCTTATAGGCCTGCAGAGTGTCTAGTTTTGAAGATACAGACTCTGCTAAGCAAAAGTGAACAGGGCCAAACTGGGCTTATTTCGCTGTGAAATTTCGATGTCACTTTCACAGCGAAATAAGCCCAGTTTGGCCCTGTTCACTTTTGCTTAGCAGAGTCTGTATCTTCAAAACTAGACACTCTGCAGGCCTATAAGCTTGGCTGGGGGCAGAGAAGCAGAGTCTGAGCAGCTACAGGAAGGATGGAGGGGTTCAGACAAGGTTTTCCAACTCCGTGCCTAAATGTCACTTTCACAGCGAAATAAGCCCAGTTTGGCCCTGTTCACTTTTGCTTAGCAGAGTCTGTATCTTCAAAACTAGACACTCTGCAGGCCTATAAGCTTGGCTGGGGGCAGAGAAGCAGAGTCTGAGCAGCTACAGGAAGGATGGAGGGGTTCAGACAAGGTTTTCCAACTCCGTGCCTAAATGTCACTTTCACAGCGAAATAAGCCCAGTTTGGCCCTGTTCACTTTTGCTTAGCAGAGTCTGTATCTTCAAAACTAGACACTCTGCAGGCCTATAAGCTTGGCTGGGGGCAGAGAAGCAGAGTCTGAGCAGCTACAGGAAGGATGGAGGGGTTCAGACAAGGTTTTCCAACTCCGTGCCTAAATGTCACTTTCACAGCGAAATAAGCCCAGTTTGGCCCTGTTCACTTTTGCTTAGCAGAGTCTGTATCTTCAAAACTAGACACTCTGCAGGCCTATAAGCTTGGCTGGGGGCAGAGAAGCAGAGTCTGAGCAGCTACAGGAAGGATGGAGGGGTTCAGACAAGGTTTTCCAACTCCGTGCCTAAATGTCACTTTCACAGCGAAATAAGCCCAGTTTGGCCCTGTTCACTTTTGCTTAGCAGAGTCTGTATCTTCAAAACTAGACACTCTGCAGGCCTATAAGCTTGGCTGGGGGCAGAGAATCAGAGTCTGAGCAGCTACAGGAAGGATGGAGGGGTTCAGACAAGGTTTTCCAACTCCGTGCCTAAATGTCACTTTCACAGCGAAATAAGCCCAGTTTGGCCCTGTTCACTTTTGCTTAGCAGAGTCTGTATCTTCAAAACTAGACACTCTGCAGGCCTATAAGCTTGGCTGGGGGCAGAGAAGCAGAGTCTGAGCAGCTACAGGAAGGATGGAGGGGTTCAGACAAGGTTTTCCAACTCCGTGCCTAAATGTCACTTTCACAGCGAAATAAGCCCAGTTTGGCCCTGTTCACTTTTGCTTAGCAGAGTCTGTATCTTCAAAACTAGACACTCTGCAGGCCTATAAGCTTGGCTGGGGGCAGAGAAGCAGAGTCTGAGCAGCTACAGGAAGGATGGAGGGGTTCAGACAAGGTTTTCCAACTCCGTGCCTAAATGTCACTTTCACAGCGAAATAAGCCCAGTTTGGCCCTGTTCACTTTTGCTTAGCAGAGTCTGTATCTTCAAAACTAGACACTCTGCAGGCCTATAAGCTTGGCTGGGGGCAGAGAAGCAGAGTCTGAGCAGCTACAGGAAGGATGGAGGGGTTCAGACAAGGTTTTCCAACTCCGTGCCTAAATGTCACTTTCACAGCGAAATAAGCCCAGTTTGGCCCTGTTCACTTTTGCTTAGCAGAGTCTGTATCTTCAAAACTAGACACTCTGCAGGCCTATAAGCTTGGCTGGGGGCAGAGAAGCAGAGTCTGAGCAGCTACAGGAAGGATGGAGGGGTTCAGACAAGGTTTTCCAACTCCGTGCCTAAATGTCACTTTCACAGCGAAATAAGCCCAGTTTGGCCCTGTTCACTTTTGCTTAGCAGAGTCTGTATCTTCAAAACTAGACACTCTGCAGGCCTATAAGCTTGGCTGGGGGCAGAGAAGCAGAGTCTGAGCAGCTACAGGAAGGATGGAGGGGTTCAGACAAGGTTTTCCAACTCCGTGCCTAAATGTCACTTTCACAGCGAAATAAGCCCAGTTTGGCCCTGTTCACTTTTGCTTAGCAGAGTCTGTATCTTCAAAACTAGACACTCTGCAGGCCTATAAGCTTGGCTGGGGGCAGAGAAGCAGAGTCTGAGCAGCTACAGGAAGGATGGAGGGGTTCAGACAAGGTTTTCCAACTCCGTGCCTAAATGTCACTTTCACAGCGAAATAAGCCCAGTTTGGCCCTGTTCACTTTTGCTTAGCAGAGTCTGTATCTTCAAAACTAGACACTCTGCAGGCCTATAAGCTTGGCTGGGGGCAGAGAAGCAGAGTCTGAGCAGCTACAGGAAGGATGGAGGGGTTCAGACAAGGTTTTCCAACTCCGTGCCTAAATGTCACTTTCACAGCGAAATAAGCCCAGTTTGGCCCTGTTCACTTTTGCTTAGCAGAGTCTGTATCTTCAAAACTAGACACTCTGCAGGCCTATAAGCTTGGCTGGGGGCAGAGAAGCAGAGTCTGAGCAGCTACAGGAAGGATGGAGGGGTTCAGACAAGGTTTTCCAAGTCCGTGCCTAAATCTCACTTTCACAGCGAAATAAGCCCAGTTTGGCCCTGTTCACTTTTGCTTAGCAGAGTCTGTATCTTCAAAACTAGACACTCTGCAGGCCTATATCAGCCCAATATCAATATCAGCCCAATATCAATATCAGCCCAATATCAGCATCAGCCCAATATCAGCATCAGCCCAATATCAGCATCAGCCCAATATCAGCATCAGCCCAATATCAGCATCAGCCCAATATCAGCATCAGCCCAATATCAGCATCAGCCCAATATCAGCATCAGCCCAATATCAGCATCAGCCCAATATCAGCATCAGCCCAATATCAGCATCAGCCCAATATCAGCATCAGCCCAATATCAGCATCAGCCCAATATCAGCATCAGCCCAATATCAGCATCAGCCCAATATCAGCATCAGCCCAATATCAGCATCAGCCCAATATCAGCATCAGCCCAATATCAGCATCAGCCCAATATCAGCATCAGCCCAATATCAGCATCAGCCCAATATCAGCATCAGCCCAATATCAGCATCAGCCCAATATCAGCATCAGCCCAATATCAGCATCAGCCCAATATCAGCATCAGCCCAATATCAGCATCAGCCCAATATCAGCATCAGCCCAATATCAGCATCAGCCCAATATCAGCATCAGCCCAATATCAGCATCAGCCCAATATCAGCATCAGCCCAATATCAGCATCAGCCCAATATCAGCATCAGCCCAATATCAGCATCAGCCCAATATCAGCATCAGCCCAATATCAGCATCAGCCCAATATCAGCATCAGCCCAATATCAGCATCAGCCCAATATCAGCATCAGCCCAATATCAGCATCAGCCCAATATCAGCATCAGCCCAATATCAGCATCAGCCCAATATCAGCATCAGCCCAATATCAGCATCAGCCCAATATCAGCATCAGCCCAATATCAGCATCAGCCCAATATCAGCATCAGCCCAATATCAGCATCAGCCCAATATCAGCATCAGCCCAATATCAGCATCAGCCCAATATCAGCATCAGCCCAATATCAGCATCAGCCCAATATCAGCATCAGCCCAATATCAGCATCAGCCCAATATCAGCATCAGCCCAATATCAGCATCAGCCCAATATCAGCATCAGCCCAATATCAGCATCAGCCCAATATCAGCATCAGCCCAATATCAGCATCAGCTGATATTATATCATATTGGGCTGCTTCTCTGCCCCCAGCCAAGCTTATAGGCCTGCAGAGTGTCTAGGGCTGATGCTGATATTGGGCTGATGCTGATATTGGGCTGATGCTGATATTGGGCTGATGCTGATATTGGGCTGATGCTGATATTGGGCTGATGCTGATATTGGGCTGATGCTGATATTGGGCTGATGCTGATATTGGGCTGATGCTGATATTGGGCTGATGCTGATATTGGGCTTATGCTGATATTGGGCTGATGCTGATATTGGGCTGATGCTGATATTGGGCTGATGCTGATATTGGGCTGATGCTGATATTGGGCTGATGCTGATATTGGGCTGATGCTGATATTGGGCTGATGCTGATATTGGGCTGATGCTGATATTGGGCTGATGCTGATATTGGGCTGATGCTGATATTGGGCTGATGCTGATATTGGGCTGATGCTGATATTGGGCTGATGCTGATATTGGGCTGATGCTGATATTGGGCTGATATTGATATTGGGCTGATATTGATATTGGGCTGATATAGGCCTGCAGAGTGTCTAGTTTTGAAGATACAGACTCTGCTAAGCAAAAGTGAACAGGGCCAAACTGGGCTTATTTCGCTGTGAAAGTGAGATTTAGGCACGGACTTGGAAAACCTTGTCTGAACCCCTCCATCCTTCCTGTAGCTGCTCAGACTCTGCTTCTCTGCCCCCAGCCAAGCTTATAGGCCTGCAGAGTGTCTAGTTTTGAAGATACAGACTCTGCTAAGCAAAAGTGAACAGGGCCAAACTGGGCTTATTTCGCTGTGAAAGTGACATTTAGGCACGGAGTTGGAAAACCTTGTCTGAACCCCTCCATCCATCCTGTAGCTGCTCAGACTCTGCTTCTCTGCCCCCAGCCAAGCTTATAGGCCTGCAGAGTGTCTAGTTTTGAAGATACAGACTCTGCTAAGCAAAAGTGAACAGGGCCAAACTGGGCTTATTTCGCTGTGAAAGTGACATTTAGGCACGGAGTTGGAAAACCTTGTCTGAACCCCTCCATCCTTCCTGTAGCTGCTCAGACTCTGCTTCTCTGCCCCCAGCCAAGCTTATAGGCCTGCAGAGTGTCTAGTTTTGAAGATACAGACTCTGCTAAGCAAAAGTGAACAGGGCCAAACTGGGCTTATTTCGCTGTGAAAGTGACATTTAGGCACGGAGTTGGAAAACCTTGTCTGAACCCCTCCATCCTTCCTGTAGCTGCTCAGACTCTGCTTCTCTGCCCCCAGCCAAGCTTATAGGCCTGCAGAGTGTCTAGTTTTGAAGATACAGACTCTGCTAAGCAAAAGTGAACAGGGCCAAACTGGGCTTATTTCGCTGTGAAAGTGACATTTAGGCACGGAGTTGGAAAACCTTGTCTGAACCCCTCCATCCTTCCTGTAGCTGCTCAGACTCTGCTTCTCTGCCCCCAGCCAAGCTTATAGGCCTGCAGAGTGTCTAGTTTTGAAGATACAGACTCTGCTAAGCAAAAGTGAA
Source organism: Electrona antarctica (assembly GCF_951216825.1). Lineage (NCBI taxonomy): Eukaryota > Metazoa > Chordata > Actinopteri > Myctophiformes > Myctophidae > Electrona > Electrona antarctica. The sequence goes on from NW_027638587.1 coordinate 10,028, forward strand.
CAGGGCCAAACTGGGCTTATTTCGCTGTGAAAGTGACATTTAGGCACGGAGTTGGAAAACCTTGTCTGAACCCCTCCATCCTTCCTGTAGCTGCTCAGACTCTGCTTCTCTGCCCCCAGCCAAGCTTATAGGCCTGCAGAGTGTCTAGTTTTGAAGATACAGACTCTGCTAAGCAAAAGTGAACAGGGCCAAACTGGGCTTATTTCGCTGTGAAATTTCGATGTCACTTTCACAGCGAAATAAGCCCAGTTTGGCCCTGTTCACTTTTGCTTAGCAGAGTCTGTATCTTCAAAACTAGACACTCTGCAGGCCTATAAGCTTGGCTGGGGGCAGAGAAGCAGAGTCTGAGCAGCTACAGGAAGGATGGAGGGGTTCAGACAAGGTTTTCCAACTCCATGCCTAAATGTCACTTTCACAGCGAAATAAGCCCAGTTTGGCCCTGTTCACTTTTGCTTAGCAGAGTCTGTATCTTCAAAACTAGACACTCTGCAGGCCTATAAGCTTGGCTGGGGGCAGAGAAGCAGAGTCTGAGCAGCTACAGGAAGGATGGAGGGGTTCAGACAAGGTTTTCCAACTCCGTGCCTAAATGTCACTTTCACAGCGAAATAAGCCCAGTTTGGCCCTGTTCACTTTTGCTTAGCAGAGTCTGTATCTTCAAAACTAGACACTCTGCAGGCCTATAAGCTTGGCTGGGGGCAGAGAAGCAGAGTCTGAGCAGCTACAGGAAGGATGGAGGGGTTCAGACAAGGTTTTCCAACTCCGTGCCTAAATGTCACTTTCACAGCGAAATAAGCCCAGTTTGGCCCTGTTCACTTTTGCTTAGCAGAGTCTGTATCTTCAAAACTAGACACTCTGCAGGCCTATAAGCTTGGCTGGGGGCAGAGAAGCAGAGTCTGAGCAGCTACAGGAAGGATGGAGGGGTTCAGACAAGGTTTTCCAACTCCGTGCCTAAATGTCACTTTCACAGCGAAATAAGCCCAGTTTGGCCCTGTTCACTTTTGCTTAGCAGAGTCTGTATCTTCAAAACTAGACACTCTGCAGGCCTATAAGCTTGGCTGGGGGCAGAGAAGCAGAGTCTGAGCAGCTACAGGAAGGATGGAGGGGTTCAGACAAGGTTTTCCAACTCCGTGCCTAAATGTCACTTTCACAGCGAAATAAGCCCAGTTTGGCCCTGTTCACTTTTGCTTAGCAGAGTCTGTATCTTCAAAACTAGACACTCTGCAGGCCTATAAGCTTGGCTGGGGGCAGAGAAGCAGAGTCTGAGCAGCTACAGGAAGGATGGAGGGGTTCAGACAAGGTTTTCCAACTCCGTGCCTAAATGTCACTTTCACAGCGAAATAAGCCCAGTTTGGCCCTGTTCACTTTTGCTTAGCAGAGTCTGTATCTTCAAAACTAGACACTCTGCAGGCCTATAAGCTTGGCTGGGGGCAGAGAAGCAGAGTCTGAGCAGCTACAGGAAGGATGGAGGGGTTCAGACAAGGTTTTCCAACTCCGTGCCTAAATGTCACTTTCACAGCGAAATAAGCCCAGTTTGGCCCTGTTCACTTTTGCTTAGCAGAGTCTGTATCTTCAAAACTAGACACTCTGCAGGCCTATAAGCTTGGCTGGGGGCAGAGAAGCAGAGTCTGAGCAGCTACAGGAAGGATGGAGGGGTTCAGACAAGGTTTTCCAACTCCGTGCCTAAATGTCACTTTCACAGCGAAATAAGCCCAGTTTGGCCCTGTTCACTTTTGCTTAGCAGAGTCTGTATCTTCAAAACTAGACACTCTGCAGGCCTATAAGCTTGGCTGGGGGCAGAGAAGCAGAGTCTGAGCAGCTACAGGAAGGATGGAGGGGTTCAGACAAGGTTTTCCAACTCCGTGCCTAAATGTCACTTTCACAGCGAAATAAGCCCAGTTTGGCCCTGTTCACTTTTGCTTAGCAGAGTCTGTATCTTCAAAACTAGACACTCTGCAGGCCTATAAGCTTGGCTGGGGGCAGAGAAGCAGAGTCTGAGCAGCTACAGGAAGGATGGAGGGGTTCAGACAAGGTTTTCCAACTCCGTGCCTAAATGTCACTTTCACAGCGAAATAAGCCCAGTTTGGCCCTGTTCACTTTTGCTTAGCAGAGTCTGTATCTTCAAAACTAGACACTCTGCAGGCCTATAAGCTTGGCTGGGGGCAGAGAAGCAGAGTCTGAGCAGCTACAGGAAGGATGGAGGGGTTCAGACAAGGTTTTCCAACTCCGTGCCTAAATGTCACTTTCACAGCGAAATAAGCCCAGTTTGGCCCTGTTCACTTTTGCTTAGCAGAGTCTGTATCTTCAAAACTAGACACTCTGCAGGCCTATAAGCTTGGCTGGGGGCAGAGAAGCAGAGTCTGAGCAGCTACAGGAAGGATGGAGGGGTTCAGACAAGGTTTTCCAACTCCGTGCCTAAATGTCACTTTCACAGCGAAATAAGCCCAGTTTGGCCCTGTTCACTTTTGCTTAGCAGAGTCTGTATCTTCAAAACTAGACACTCTGCAGGCCTATAAGCTTGGCTGGGGGCAGAGAAGCAGAGTCTGAGCAGCTACAGGAAGGATGGAGGGGTTCAGACAAGGTTTTCCAACTCCGTGCCTAAATGTCACTTTCACAGCGAAATAAGCCCAGTTTGGCCCTGTTCACTTTTGCTTAGCAGAGTCTGTATCTTCAAAACTAGACACTCTGCAGGCCTATAAGCTTGGCTGGGGGCAGAGAAGCAGAGTCTGAGCAGCTACAGGAAGGATGGAGGGGTTCAGACAAGGTTTTCCAACTCCGTGCCTAAATGTCACTTTCACAGCGAAATAAGCCCAGTTTGGCCCTGTTCACTTTTGCTTAGCAGAGTCTGTATCTTCAAAACTAGACACTCTGCAGGCCTATAAGCTTGGCTGGGGGCAGAGAAGCAGAGTCTGAGCAGCTACAGGAAGGATGGAGGGGTTCAGACAAGGTTTTCCAACTCCGTGCCTAAATGTCACTTTCACAGCGAAATAAGCCCAGTTTGGCCCTGTTCACTTTTGCTTAGCAGAGTCTGTATCTTCAAAACTAGACACTCTGCAGGCCTATAAGCTTGGCTGGGGGCAGAGAAGCAGAGTCTGAGCAGCTACAGGAAGGATGGAGGGGTTCAGACAAGGTTTTCCAACTCCGTGCCTAAATGTCACTTTCACAGCGAAATAAGCCCAGTTTGGCCCTGTTCACTTTTGCTTAGCAGAGTCTGTATCTTCAAAACTAGACACTCTGCAGGCCTATAAGCTTGGCTGGGGGCAGAGAAGCAGAGTCTGAGCAGCTACAGGAAGGATGGAGGGGTTCAGACAAGGTTTTCCAACTCCGTGCCTAAATGTCACTTTCACAGCGAAATAAGCCCAGTTTGGCCCTGTTCACTTTTGCTTAGCAGAGTCTGTATCTTCAAAACTAGACACTCTGCAGGCCTATAAGCTTGGCTGGGGGCAGAGAAGCAGAGTCTGAGCAGCTACAGGAAGGATGGAGGGGTTCAGACAAGGTTTTCCAACTCCGTGCCTAAATGTCACTTTCACAGCGAAATAAGCCCAGTTTGGCCCTGTTCACTTTTGCTTAGCAGAGTCTGTATCTTCAAAACTAGACACTCTGCAGGCCTATAAGCTTGGCTGGGGGCAGAGAAGCAGAGTCTGAGCAGCTACAGGAAGGATGGAGGGGTTCAGACAAGGTTTTCCAACTCCGTGCCTAAATGTCACTTTCACAGCGAAATAAGCCCAGTTTGGCCCTGTTCACTTTTGCTTAGCAGAGTCTGTATCTTCAAAACTAGACACTCTGCAGGCCTATAAGCTTGGCTGGGGGCAGAGAAGCAGAGTCTGAGCAGCTACAGGAAGGATGGAGGGGTTCAGACAAGGTTTTCCAACTCCGTGCCTAAATGTCACTTTCACAGCGAAATAAGCCCAGTTTGGCCCTGTTCACTTTTGCTTAGCAGAGTCTGTATCTTCAAAACTAGACACTCTGCAGGCCTATAAGCTTGGCTGGGGGCAGAGAAGCAGAGTCTGAGCAGCTACAGGAAGGATGGAGGGGTTCAGACAAGGTTTTCCAACTCCGTGCCTAAATGTCACTTTCACAGCGAAATAAGCCCAGTTTGGCCCTGTTCACTTTTGCTTAGCAGAGTCTGTATCTTCAAAACTAGACACTCTGCAGGCCTATAAGCTTGGCTGGGGGCAGAGAAGCAGAGTCTGAGCAGCTACAGGAAGGATGGAGGGGTTCAGACAAGGTTTTCCAACTCCGTGCCTAAATGTCACTTTCACAGCGAAATAAGCCCAGTTTGGCCCTGTTCACTTTTGCTTAGCAGAGTCTGTATCTTCAAAACTAGACACTCTGCAGGCCTATAAGCTTGGCTGGGGGCAGAGAAGCAGAGTCTGAGCAGCTACAGGAAGGATGGAGGGGTTCAGACAAGGTTTTCCAACTCCGTGCCTAAATGTCACTTTCACAGCGAAATAAGCCCAGTTTGGCCCTGTTCACTTTTGCTTAGCAGAGTCTGTATCTTCAAAACTAGACACTCTGCAGGCCTATAAGCTTGGCTGGGGGCAGAGAAGCAGAGTCTGAGCAGCTACAGGAAGGATGGAGGGGTTCAGACAAGGTTTTCCAACTCCGTGCCTAAATGTCACTTTCACAGCGAAATAAGCCCAGTTTGGCCCTGTTCACTTTTGCTTAGCAGAGTCTGTATCTTCAAAACTAGACACTCTGCAGGCCTATAAGCTTGGCTGGGGGCAGAGAAGCAGAGTCTGAGCAGCTACAGGAAGGATGGAGGGGTTCAGACAAGGTTTTCCAACTCCGTGCCTAAATGTCACTTTCACAGCGAAATAAGCCCAGTTTGGCCCTGTTCACTTTTGCTTAGCAGAGTCTGTATCTTCAAAACTAGACACTCTGCAGGCCTATAAGCTTGGCTGGGGGCAGAGAAGCAGAGTCTGAGCAGCTACAGGAAGGATGGAGGGGTTCAGACAAGGTTTTCCAACTCCGTGCCTAAATGTCACTTTCACAGCGAAATAAGCCCAGTTTGGCCCTGTTCACTTTTGCTTAGCAGAGTCTGTATCTTCAAAACTAGACACTCTGCAGGCCTATAAGCTTGGCTGGGGGCAGAGAAGCAGAGTCTGAGCAGCTACAGGAAGGATGGAGGGGTTCAGACAAGGTTTTCCAACTCCGTGCCTAAATGTCACTTTCACAGCGAAATAAGCCCAGTTTGGCCCTGTTCACTTTTGCTTAGCAGAGTCTGTATCTTCAAAACTAGACACTCTGCAGGCCTATAAGCTTGGCTGGGGGCAGAGAAGCAGAGTCTGAGCAGCTACAGGAAGGATGGAGGGGTTCAGACAAGGTTTTCCAACTCCGTGCCTAAATGTCACTTTCACAGCGAAATAAGCCCAGTTTGGCCCTGTTCACTTTTGCTTAGCAGAGTCTGTATCTTCAAAACTAGACACTCTGCAGGCCTATAAGCTTGGCTGGGGGCAGAGAAGCAGAGTCTGAGCAGCTACAGGAAGGATGGAGGGGTTCAGACAAGGTTTTCCAACTCCGTGCCTAAATGTCACTTTCACAGCGAAATAAGCCCAGTTTGGCCCTGTTCACTTTTGCTTAGCAGAGTCTGTATCTTCAAAACTAGACACTCTGCAGGCCTATAAGCTTGGCTGGGGGCAGAGAAGCAGAGTCTGAGCAGCTACAGGAAGGATGGAGGGGTTCAGACAAGGTTTTCCAACTCCGTGCCTAAATGTCACTTTCACAGCGAAATAAGCCCAGTTTGGCCCTGTTCACTTTTGCTTAGCAGAGTCTGTATCTTCAAAACTAGACACTCTGCAGGCCTATAAGCTTGGCTGGGGGCAGAGAAGCAGAGTCTGAGCAGCTACAGGAAGGATGGAGGGGTTCAGACAAGGTTTTCCAACTCCGTGCCTAAATGTCACTTTCACAGCGAAATAAGCCCAGTTTGGCCCTGTTCACTTTTGCTTAGCAGAGTCTGTATCTTCAAAACTAGACACTCTGCAGGCCTATAAGCTTGGCTGGGGGCAGAGAAGCAGAGTCTGAGCAGCTACAGGAAGGATGGAGGGGTTCAGACAAGGTTTTCCAACTCCGTGCCTAAATGTCACTTTCACAGCGAAATAAGCCCAGTTTGGCCCTGTTCACTTTTGCTTAGCAGAGTCTGTATCTTCAAAACTAGACACTCTGCAGGCCTATAAGCTTGGCTGGGGGCAGAGAAGCAGAGTCTGAGCAGCTACAGGAAGGATGGAGGGGTTCAGACAAGGTTTTCCAACTCCGTGCCTAAATGTCACTTTCACAGCGAAATAAGCCCAGTTTGGCCCTGTTCACTTTTGCTTAGCAGAGTCTGTATCTTCAAAACTAGACACTCTGCAGGCCTATAAGCTTGGCTGGGGGCAGAGAAGCAGAGTCTGAGCAGCTACAGGAAGGATGGAGGGGTTCAGACAAGGTTTTCCAACTCCGTGCCTAAATGTCACTTTCACAGCGAAATAAGCCCAGTTTGGCCCTGTTCACTTTTGCTTAGCAGAGTCTGTATCTTCAAAACTAGACACTCTGCAGGCCTATAAGCTTGGCTGGGGGCAGAGAAGCAGAGTCTGAGCAGCTACAGGAAGGATGGAGGGGTTCAGACAAGGTTTTCCAACTCCGTGCCTAAATGTCACTTTCACAGCGAAATAAGCCCAGTTTGGCCCTGTTCACTTTTGCTTAGCAGAGTCTGTATCTTCAAAACTAGACACTCTGCAGGCCTATAAGCTTGGCTGGGGGCAGAGAAGCAGAGTCTGAGCAGCTACAGGAAGGATGGAGGGGTTCAGACAAGGTTTTCCAAGTCCGTGCCTAAATCTCACTTTCACAGCGAAATAAGCCCAGTTTGGCCTAGACACAAAACTAGACACTCTGCAGGCCTATATCAGCCCAATATCAATATCAGCCCAATATCAATATCAGCCCAATATCAGCATCAGCCCAATATCAGCATCAGCCCAATATCAGCATCAGCCCAATATCAGCATCAGCCCAATATCAGCATCAGCCCAATATCAGCATCAGCCCAATATCAGCATCAGCCCAATATCAGCATCAGCCCAATATCAGCATCAGCCCAATATCAGCATCAGCCCAATATCAGCATCAGCCCAATATCAGCATCAGCCCAATATCAGCATCAGCCCAATATCAGCATCAGCCCAATATCAGCATCAGCCCAATATCAGCATCAGCCCAATATCAGCATCAGCCCAATATCAGCATCAGCCCAATATCAGCATCAGCCCAATATCAGCATCAGCCCAATATCAGCATCAGCCCAATATCAGCATCAGCCCAATATCAGCATCAGCCCAATATCAGCATCAGCCCAATATCAGCATCAGCCCAATATCAGCATCAGCCCAATATCAGCATCAGCCCAATATCAGCATCAGCCCAATATCAGCATCAGCCCAATATCAGCATCAGCCCAATATCAGCATCAGCCCAATATCAGCATCAGCCCAATATCAGCATCAGCCCAATATCAGCATCAGCCCAATATCAGCATCAGCCCAATATCAGCATCAGCCCAATATCAGCATCAGCCCAATATCAGCATCAGCCCAATATCAGCATCAGCCCAATATCAGCATCAGCCCAATATCAGCATCAGCCCAATATCAGCATCAGCCCAATATCAGCATCAGCCCAATATCAGCATCAGCCCAATATCAGCATCAGCCCAATATCAGCATCAGCCCAATATCAGCATCAGCCCAATATCAGCATCAGCCCAATATCAGCATCAGCCCAATATCAGCATCAGCCCAATATCAGCATCAGCCCAATATCAGCATCAGCCCAATATCAGCATCAGCCCAATATCAGCATCAGCCCAATATCAGCATCAGCCCAATATCAGCATCAGCCCAATATCAGCATCAGCCCAATATCAGCATCAGCCCAATATCAGCATCAGCCCAATATCAGCATCAGCCCAATATCAGCATCAGCCCAATATCAGCATCAGCCCAATATCAGCATCAGCCCAATATCAGCATCAGCCCAATATCAGCATCAGCCCAATATCAGCATCAGCCCAATATCAGCATCAGCCCTAGACACTCTGCAGGCCTATAAGCTTGGCTGGGGGCAGAGAAGCAGCCCAATATGATATAATATCAGCTGATGCTGATATTGGGCTGATGCTGATATTGGGCTGATGCTGATATTGGGCTGATGCTGATATTGGGCTGATGCTGATATTGGGCTGATGCTGATATTGGGCTGATGCTGATATTGGGCTGATGCTGATATTGGGCTGATGCTGATATTGGGCTGATGCTGATATTGGGCTGATGCTGATATTGGGCTGATGCTGATATTGGGCTGATGCTGATATTGGGCTGATGCTGATATTGGGCTGATGCTGATATTGGGCTGATGCTGATATTGGGCTGATGCTGATATTGGGCTGATGCTGATATTGGGCTGATGCTGATATTGGGCTGATGCTGATATTGGGCTGATGCTGATATTGGGCTGATGCTGATATTGGGCTGATGCTGATATTGGGCTGATGCTGATATTGGGCTGATGCTGATATTGGGCTGATGCTGATATTGGGCTGATGCTGATATTGGGCTGATGCTGATATTGGGCTGATGCTGATATTGGGCTGATGCTGATATTGGGCTGATGCTGATATTGGGCTGATGCTGATATTGGGCTGATGCTGATATTGGGCTGATGCTGATATTGGGCTGATGCTGATATTGGGCTGATGCTGATATTGGGCTGATGCTGATATTGGGCTGATGCTGATATTGGGCTGATGCTGATATTGGGCTGATGCTGATATTGGGCTGATGCTGATATTGGGCTGATGCTGATATTGGGCTGATGCTGATATTGGGCTGATGCTGATATTGGGCTGATGCTGATATTGGGCTGATGCTGATATTGGGCTGATGCTGATATTGGGCTGATGCTGATATTGGGCTGATGCTGATATTGGGCTGATGCTGATATTGGGCTGATGCTGATATTGGGCTGATGCTGATATTGGGCTGATGCTGATATTGGGCTGATGCTGATATTGGGCTGATGCTGATATTGGGCTGATGCTGATATTGGGCTGATGCTGATATTGGGCTGATGCTGATATTGGGCTGATGCTGATATTGGGCTGATGCTGATATTGGGCTGATGCTGATATTGGGCTGATATTGATATTGGGCTGATATTGATATTGGGCTGATATAGGCCTGCAGAGTGTCTAGTTTTGAAGATACAGACTCTGCTAAGCAAAAGTGAACAGGGCCAAACTGGGCTTATTTCGCTGTGAAAGTGAGATTTAGGCACGGACTTGGAAAACCTTGTCTGAACCCCTCCATCCTTCCTGTAGCTGCTCAGACTCTGCTTCTCTGCCCCCAGCCAAGCTTATAGGCCTGCAGAGTGTCTAGTTTTGAAGATACAGACTCTGCTAAGCAAAAGTGAACAGGGCCAAACTGGGCTTATTTCGCTGTGAAAGTGACATTTAGGCACGGAGTTGGAAAACCTTGTCTGAACCCCTCCATCCTTCCTGTAGCTGCTCAGACTCTGCTTCTCTGCCCCCAGCCAAGCTTATAGGCCTGCAGAGTGTCTAGTTTTGAAGATACAGACTCTGCTAAGCAAAAGTGAACAGGGCCAAACTGGGCTTATTTCGCTGTGAAAGTGACATTTAGGCACGGAGTTGGAAAACCTTGTCTGAACCCCTCCATCCTTCCTGTAGCTGCTCAGACTCTGCTTCTCTGCCCCCAGCCAAGCTTATAGGCCTGCAGAGTGTCTAGTTTTGAAGATACAGACTCTGCTAAGCAAAAGTGAACAGGGCCAAACTGGGCTTATTTCGCTGTGAAAGTGACATTTAGGCACGGAGTTGGAAAACCTTGTCTGAACCCCTCCATCCTTCCTGTAGCTGCTCAGACTCTGCTTCTCTGCCCCCAGCCAAGCTTATAGGCCTGCAGAGTGTCTAGTTTTGAAGATACAGACTCTGCTAAGCAAAAGTGAACAGGGCCAAACTGGGCTTATTTCGCTGTGAAAGTGACATTTAGGCACGGAGTTGGAAAACCTTGTCTGAACCCCTCCATCCTTCCTGTAGCTGCTCAGACTCTGCTTCTCTGCCCCCAGCCAAGCTTATAGGCCTGCAGAGTGTCTAGTTTTGAAGATACAGACTCTGCTAAGCAAAAGTGAACAGGGCCAAACTGGGCTTATTTCGCAACAGGGCCAAACTGGGCTTATTTCGCTGTGAAAGTGACATTTAGGCACGGAGTTGGAAAACCTTGTCTGAACCCCTCCATCCTTCCTGTAGCTGCTCAGACTCTGCTTCTCTGCCCCCAGCCAAGCTTATAGGCCTGCAGAGTGTCTAGTTTTGAAGATACAGACTCTGCTAAGCAAAAGTGAACAGGGCCAAACTGGGCTTATTTCGCTGTGAAAGTGACATTTAGGCACGGAGTTGGAAAACCTTGTCTGAACCCCTCCATCCTTCCTGTAGCTGCTCAGACTCTGCTTCTCTGCCCCCAGCCAAGCTTATAGGCCTGCAGAGTGTCTAGTTTTGAAGATACAGACTCTGCTAAGCAAAAGTGAACAGGGCCAAACTGGGCTTATTTCGCTGTGAAAGTGACATTTAGGCACGGAGTTGGAAAACCTTGTCTGAACCCCTCCATCCTTCCTGTAGCTGCTCAGACTCTGCTTCTCTGCCCCCAGCCAAGCTTATAGGCCTGCAGAGTGTCTAGTTTTGAAGATACAGACTCTGCTAAGCAAAAGTGAACAGGGCCAAACTGGGCTTATTTCGCTGTGAAAGTGACATTTAGGCACGGAGTTGGAAAACCTTGTCTGAACCCCTCCATCCTTCCTGTAGCTGCTCAGACTCTGCTTCTCTGCCCCCAGCCAAGCTTATAGGCCTGCAGAGTGTCTAGTTTTGAAGATACAGACTCTGCTAAGCAAAAGTGAACAGGGCCAAACTGGGCTTATTTCGCTGTGAAAGTGACATTTAGGCACGGAGTTGGAAAACCTTGTCTGAACCCCTCCATCCTTCCTGTAGCTGCTCAGACTCTGCTTCTCTGCCCCCAGCCAAGCTTATAGGCCTGCAGAGTGTCTAGTTTTGAAGATACAGACTCTGCTAAGCAAAAGTGAACAGGGCCAAACTGGGCTTATTTCGCTGTGAAAGTGACATTTAGGCACGGAGTTGGAAAACCTTGTCTGAACCCCTCCATCCTTCCTGTAGCTGCTCAGACTCTGCTTCTCTGCCCCCAGCCAAGCTTATAGGCCTGCAGAGTGTCTAGTTTTGAAGATACAGACTCTGCTAAGCAAAAGTGAACAGGGCCAAACTGGGCTTATTTCGCTGTGAAAGTGACATTTAGGCACGGAGTTGGAAAACCTTGTCTGAACCCCTCCATCCTTCCTGTAGCTGCTCAGACTCTGCTTCTCTGCCCCCAGCCAAGCTTATAGGCCTGCAGAGTGTCTAGTTTTGAAGATACAGACTCTGCTAAGCAAAAGTGAACAGGGCCAAACTGGGCTTATTTCGCTGTGAAAGTGACATTTAGGCACGGAGTTGGAAAACCTTGTCTGAACCCCTCCATCCTTCCTGTAGCTGCTCAGACTCTGCTTCTCTGCCCCCAGCCAAGCTTATAGGCCTGCAGAGTGTCTAGTTTTGAAGATACAGACTCTGCTAAGCAAAAGTGAACAGGGCCAAACTGGGCTTATTTCGCTGTGAAAGTGACATCGAAATTTCACAGCGAAATAAGCCCAGTTTGGCCCTGTTCACTTTTGCTTAGCAGAGTCTGTATCTTCAAAACTAGACACTCTGCAGGCCTATAAGCTTGGCTGGGGGCAGAGAAGCAGAGTCTGAGCAGCTACAGGAAGGATGGAGGGGTTCAGACAAGGTTTTCCAACTCCGTGCCTAAATGTCACTTTCACAGCGAAATAAGCCCAGTTTGGCCCTGTTCACTTTTGCTTAGCAGAGTCTGTATCTTCAAAACTAGACACTCTGCAGGCCTATAAGCTTGGCTGTGGGCAGAGAAGCAGAGTCTGAGCAGCTACAGGAAGGATGGAGGGGTTCAGACAAGGTTTTCCAACTCCGTGCCTAAATGTCACTTTCACAGCGAAATAAGCCCAGTTTGGCCCTGTTCACTTTTGCTTAGCAGAGTCTGTATCTTCAAAACTAGACACTCTGCAGGCCTATAAGCTTGGCTGGGGGCAGAGAAGCAGAGTCTGAGCAGCTACAGGAAGGATGGAGGGGTTCAGACAAGGTTTTCCAACTCCGTGCCTAAATGTCACTTTCACAGCGAAATAAGCCCAGTTTGGCCCTGTTCACTTTTGCTTAGCAGAGTCTGTATCTTCAAAACTAGACACTCTGCAGGCCTATAAGCTTGGCTGGGGGCAGAGAAGCAGAGTCTGAGCAGCTACAGGAAGGATGGAGGGGTTCAGACAAGGTTTTCCAACTCCGTGCCTAAATGTCACTTTCACAGCGAAATAAGCCCAGTTTGGCCCTGTTCACTTTTGCTTAGCAGAGTCTGTATCTTCAAAACTAGACACTCTGCAGGCCTATAAGCTTGGCTGGGGGCAGAGAAGCAGAGTCTGAGCAGCTACAGGAAGGATGGAGGGGTTCAGACAAGGTTTTCCAACTCCGTGCCTAAATGTCACTTTCACAGCGAAATAAGCCCAGTTTGGCCCTGTTCACTTTTGCTTAGCAGAGTCTGTATCTTCAAAACTAGACACTCTGCAGGCCTATAAGTTTGGCTGGGGGCAGAGAAGCAGAGTCTGAGCAGCTACAGGAAGGATGGAGGGGTTCAGACAAGGTTTTCCAACTCCGTGCCTAAATGTCACTTTCACAGCGAAATAAGCCCAGTTTGGCCCTGTTCACTTTTGCTTAGCAGAGTCTGTATCTTCAAAACTAGACACTCTGCAGGCCTATAAGCTTGGCTGGGGGCAGAGAAGCAGAGTCTGAGCAGCTACAGGAAGGATGGAGGGGTTCAGACAAGGTTTTCCAACTCCGTGCCTAAATGTCACTTTCACAGCGAAATAAGCCCAGTTTGGCCCTGTTCACTTTTGCTTAGCAGAGTCTGTATCTTCAAAACTAGACACTCTGCAGGCCTATAAGCTTGGCTGGGGGCAGAGAAGCAGAGTCTGAGCAGCTACAGGAAGGATGGAGGGGTTCAGACAAGGTTTTCCAACTCCGTGCCTAAATGTCACTTTCACAGCGAAATAAGCCCAGTTTGGCCCTGTTCACTTTTGCTTAGCAGAGTCTGTATCTTCAAAACTAGACACTCTGCAGGCCTATAAGCTTGGCTGGGGGCAGAGAAGCAGAGTCTGAGCAGCTACAGGAAGGATGGAGGGGTTCAGACAAGGTTTTCCAACTCCGTGCCTAAATGTCACTTTCACAGCGAAATAAGCCCAGTTTGGCCCTGTTCACTTTTGCTTAGCAGAGTCTGTATCTTCAAAACTAGACACTCTGCAGGCCTATAAGCTTGGCTGGGGGCAGAGAAGCAGAGTCTGAGCAGCTACAGGAAGGATGGAGGGGTTCAGACAAGGTTTTCCAACTCCGTGCCTAAATGTCACTTTCACAGCGAAATAAGCCCAGTTTGGCCCTGTTCACTTTTGCTTAGCAGAGTCTGTATCTTCAAAACTAGACACTCTGCAGGCCTATAAGCTTGGCTGGGGGCAGAGAAGCAGAGTCTGAGCAGCTACAGGAAGGATGGAGGGGTTCAGACAAGGTTTTCCAACTCCGTGCCTAAATGTCACTTTCACAGCGAAATAAGCCCAGTTTGGCCCTGTTCACTTTTGCTTAGCAGAGTCTGTATCTTCAAAACTAGACACTCTGCAGGCCTATAAGCTTGGCTGGGGGCAGAGAAGCAGAGTCTGAGCAGCTACAGGAAGGATGGAGGGGTTCAGACAAGGTTTTCCAACTCCGTGCCTAAATGTCACTTTCACAGCGAAATAAGCCCAGTTTGGCCCTGTTCACTTTTGCTTAGCAGAGTCTGTATCTTCAAAACTAGACACTCTGCAGGCCTATAAGCTTGGCTGGGGGCAGAGAAGCAGAGTCTGAGCAGCTACAGGAAGGATGGAGGGGTTCAGACAAGGTTTTCCAACTCCGTGCCTAAATGTCACTTTCACAGCGAAATAAGCCCAGTTTGGCCCTGTTCACTTTTGCTTAGCAGAGTCTGTATCTTCAAAACTAGACACTCTGCAGGCCTATAAGCTTGGCTGGGGGCAGAGAAGCAGAGTCTGAGCAGCTACAGGAAGGATGGAGGGGTTCAGACAAGGTTTTCCAACTCCGTGCCTAAATGTCACTTTCACAGCGAAATAAGCCCAGTTTGGCCCTGTTCACTTTTGCTTAGCAGAGTCTGTATCTTCAAAACTAGACACTCTGCAGGCCTATAAGCTTGGCTGGGGGCAGAGAAGCAGAGTCTGAGCAGCTACAGGAAGGATGGAGGGGTTCAGACAAGGTTTTCCAACTCCGTGCCTAAATGTCACTTTCACAGCGAAATAAGCCCAGTTTGGCCCTGTTCACTTTTGCTTAGCAGAGTCTGTATCTTCAAAACTAGACACTCTGCAGGCCTATAAGCTTGGCTGGGGGCAGAGAAGCAGAGTCTGAGCAGCTACAGGAAGGATGGAGGGGTTCAGACAAGGTTTTCCAACTCCGTGCCTAAATGTCACTTTCACAGCGAAATAAGCCCAGTTTGGCCCTGTTCACTTTTGCTTAGCAGAGTCTGTATCTTCAAAACTAGACACTCTGCAGGCCTATAAGCTTGGCTGGGGGCAGAGAAGCAGAGTCTGAGCAGCTACAGGAAGGATGGAGGGGTTCAGACAAGGTTTTCCAAGTCCGTGCCTAAATGTCACTTTCACAGCGAAATAAGCCCAGTTTGGCCCTGTTCACTTTTGCTTAGCAGAGTCTGTATCTTCAAAACTAGACACTCTGCAGGCCTATATCAGCCCAATATCAATATCAGCCCAATATCAATATCAGCCCAATATCAGCATCAGCCCAATATCAGCATCAGCCCAATATCAGCATCAGCCCAATATCAGCATCAGCCCAATATCAGCATCAGCCCAATATCAGCATCAGCCCAATATCAGCATCAGCCCAATATCAGCATCAGCCCAATATCAGCATCAGCCCAATATCAGCATCAGCCCAATATCAGCATCAGCCCAATATCAGCATCAGCCCAATATCAGCATCAGCCCAATATCAGCATCAGCCCAATATCAGCATCAGCCCAATATCAGCATCAGCCCAATATCAGCATCAGCCCAATATCAGCATCAGCCCAATATCAGCATCAGCCCAATATCAGCATCAGCCCAATATCAGCATCAGCCCAATATCAGCATCAGCCCAATATCAGCATCAGCCCAATATCAGCATCAGCCCAATATCAGCATCAGCCCAATATCAGCATCAGCCCAATATCAGCATCAGCCCAATATCAGCATCAGCCCAATATCAGCATCAGCCCAATATCAGCATCAGCCCAATATCAGCATCAGCCCAATATCAGCATCAGCCCAATATCAGCATCAGCCCAATATCAGCATCAGCCCAATATCAGCATCAGCCCAATATCAGCATCAGCCCAATATCAGCATCAGCCCAATATCAGCATCAGCCCAATATCAGCATCAGCCCAATATCAGCATCAGCCCAATATCAGCATCAGCCCAATATCAGCATCAGCCCAATATCAGCATCAGCCCAATATCAGCATCAGCCCAATATCAGCATCAGCCCAATATCAGCATCAGCCCAATATCAGCATCAGCCCAATATCAGCATCAGCCCAATATCAGCATCAGCCCAATATCAGCATCAGCCCAATATCAGCATCAGCCCAATATCAGCATCAGCCCAATATCAGCATCAGCCCAATATCAGCATCAGCCCAATATCAGCATCAGCCCAATATCAGCATCAGCCCAATATCAGCATCAGCCCAATATCAGCATCAGCCCAATATCAGCATCAGCCCAATATCAGCATCAGCCCAATATCAGCATCAGCCCAATATCAGCATCAGCCCAATATCAGCATCAGCCCAATATCAGCATCAGCCCAATATCAGCATCAGCCCAATATCAGCATCAGCCCAATATCAGCATCAGCCCAATATCAGCATCAGCCCAATATCAGCATCAGCCCAATATCAGCATCAGCCCAATATCAGCATCAGCCCAATATCAGCATCAGCCCAATATCAGCATCAGCCCAATATCAGCATCAGCCCAATATCAGCATCAGCCCAATATCAGCATCAGCCCAATATCAGCATCAGCCCAATATCAGCATCAGCCCAATATCAGCATCAGCCCAATATCAGCATCAGCCCAATATCAGCATCAGCCCAATATCAGCATCAGCCCAATATCAGCATCAGCCCAATATCAGCATCAGCCCAATATCAGCATCAGCCCAATATCAGCATCAGCCCAATATCAGCATCAGCCCAATATCAGCATCAGCCCAATATCAGCATCAGCCCAATATCAGCATCAGCCCAATATCAGCATCAGCCCAATATCAGCATCAGCCCAATATCAGCATCAGCCCAATATCAGCATCAGCCCAATATCAGCATCAGCCCAAT